>NW_024581108.1:13246717-13494396 GCF_017639235.1 Corvus kubaryi
CCCAGGGGGGGCGGGGGGGCTTGGTGCGGCGTCGGGTACGGGGCCGGAGGTGGGGGCGGGGGGCCCCGGGGCTGGCCGGGCCTGGGGCCTGCCGCCACCCCTCCCTTCGCCTCCCGGCGGCTGCAGGCGCGCAGGCCGGCCGGCCGGAGGCGTCCCCGCCGCACCTTCGTGCCCGTACCCGACCGCGCAGCGATGCCGCGCAGCCCGCCTGGTGCGGGGGCCCGAGCGGAGCTGCCCGGCCGGCTGGGCTCGCCGCGCCGTCCCGGCTCTCCGCACCGCAGCGCCTGTCCCCCGCCTCCCCTTTCCCGGCATCACCCAAAAATCGTTCACCGTCTGGGCGGGTAGCGAGAGAGAGCAGGCACGGCGGGAGGACGGGGGGTCCCGGCACCTCAGAGCCTTCACGGCTCCGCTGGTCCTTTCCTTCGCTGCCTCGCATTGACATGGCCCGGCTTCTGCCCGGCAGGGCCGGCGCGCCGAGGCACAGCGATTCATTAGGGAAAACATGTCAGGGCACGGTAAACAGCACTTGGAAGCGATTTAAAAGGATACTCAGTTGACTCACTGCTGTGCTCGGATACAAAACGCAGTCTAGTAGCGTTGTTGCATTCTCCCAAAAATCTGCTCTTGGAAACCAGGTCTGGGATTGTCAGTAGGGTTTGGGTTTCTCCTCTGTATGGATACAGAACGCTGAGGATCCGCTCTGACCTTTCAGGATGTGCAACATGAGCAATTCCCAGCTCTCAAGGTCGGGGAGAAGCAGCTGGGCATTAGCGAGGGCCAACGCCAGCGGGGAGCGCGGCGGGGCCGATGCCAGCGGGGAGCGGGGCCGTGTGCGCGTCCCACGCTCCGCGCCCGCGCGGGGTTGAGGTGACCAGAGGGAGCGACAGCCGCGGTCAAAGCAGCTCAGACTTGACCTGATAACTGCCCCCTCCCTTTGTTTGGGGGTTTTAGCAATCCCCTCCCTCGCTGCAGCACTGAAATGAAATCCTCTCAACTGCATTTACCCTCAGAATCGTATCTACTAGGCAGGACCACTTGGGGGTTGATCAACTGTTTTAGGTCCAAAGCACATTGACAATCCAGTGTACAACACCCCGCACCACAGCAGAGAATCAGGATCATTACCTTTGTTAATGGTAATGATTTATTTTTTTACTTAATCATTTTGATGTCTCTGCATACCTGTGCAATTTGTGTTTAGAAATTGTAGCATGTATTAAGAGAAACATGACACGTTAAAAGGAGACTGGATCTTGAAGACCTTGTAATATGGAGTAATGAGAACCATAGAGCTGGTCCAGGGCTCTTCAAAACCACATTAAACTTTCAACAATGCTAGCAACAATCTTGGGGATGAATATTTAAAAGTCACTGAAATGTGGGCATGCCACAGCCATGCTGGCCTTCCTCAGTTCACGGTGTCTGTCCAGGGGACTGGGGAGTGCAAGAACAATCTCAAGCTTTTAGGACCAAAGGAGTAGTTCTGCCATAGTAAGCAGTACACCTTCCTGAGGCCTGTTTCAACTGGGTTAAATCTGCAAAATGTCTCAAAGCCAAACAGAATGGAAGGACAGATCATCTGTCTATGCAATAGTTTTGTACCTACTGTATATAGTTAAAAGTATGGGTTACTGTGAGAGCAACATACAGCAAAAGAGCAGATTCTCTATTAAGTTCTTTGTGTATTCCTAATATAGCCAATTGCCCTTTCTCACTGAAAGCATCCTTATAAACACCTGTATAAATCCTAAATAACCCCTTATGCATTTCTAATGGAATTAAATTATACAGGCATTTTAATGTATTTTATTAGAAGCTGATTTTCATTGAAAGGATTGGATGCATCTGTTACAGAAACATGCTTAAAAAGAGGGTCATAGAAATATAAAGATATACATATTGACTTGCTATGATTTTACCAGAGTTTTAAATTGTATCATTAACAAGTCCTACTTTTTTCTTTTTTTTTTTTTAATAAATGTAATTGCAGATAAGCAGTGATAGCCCTGAGCTAACAGACTTTTGCTAAGTTGATGAGAACAGGATTTAGCCAGAAAACTGTCGATAATACAAGAATTATCTGGGGTTGATGGTTTTCCTTTGAGAGGACATGAGAGAGAGAGGTTCTTCTGTTTGTAACAAAAAAAAAGTCTGTTGGGTTCTCTAAATTTTTTTCTGCCCACAAAAAGATTGAAAAGAACTGCAGAACTAGGCTTTGTGCTAATATTTGCAGAAGTCAAAGTGAATTCACCTATGTGGATTCAAATGGAGGACTGAAGTTCATTTTCCCTCTTTTCATCAAAAACTTCTGGAATCATATTTCTCTCTACATGCAGAGATGGAGTTTTACAACTCTTTTACAATGGCAAGCTGTAAAACTGAGTTTTAAACAATTGGTAAAAATGCAGAGACCTTTTAGCATTTGTTTCGAAAACACATGTTTCCATTAATTCTCATTAAAATTGCATTAAGATATAAGAATACCTGGCAGAGGTGTATATTTTTTTGGCAAGTATAATACTATTATTTAAATGATTAATTTTACTTCCCATGAATCAGCATATGTTTCTTTAAAAGAAAAATTGTACACACATGTACCCAAGGCATGCTTAAATCTGATCCTTTAGTTTTTACTCAGCCACAATTATTGCCAGATTTGAATATTAATATGTAAGAAGGAATTATAACAAATCAAGTTCCTTTCCACTATTATGACTTCCTACTATTTGCTTTTTGACATATCCTTATAAATATGAATCTTATTCCATACAGACTCCACAGAGAAGTACAGACAAGTAGATTTTCCTTAAAATCTTGCTTTGCTGCAACAGTGCAAAACATCTAGCTTGAAAACACAACAAGAAATGTTGCAATCTTATCAAAATAATTTGCAAAATTTTATCCCCACTCTTTAACTAATGTTAAATTTGTATTATTTCATGTTAAGGTGTATATTCTGTGTGTATAGCTGTCCAGTTACTTTCATAAATCTGCTGGATGATGTCCTTCAAAAACTAAAAGCAAATCCATAGTAATTTTTAAAATAATCACAATTGTGTATAAATTAGCATTTCCAGGGACTATGTGTAGGACAGTAACAACTGGAAAAGATTTAACTGTCAACTGTGTACTTGAAGGAGATGCATCTGAGAAAGATGATTTAACTTGTGGCAAAAATTGGCCAAATTATGATGTCTGTAATATGATCTTATAGGCTGCTCTAGCTTTTTTTTTTTTTTTTTTTTTTTGGTCATAGAATTGCGTCTTACATCTGCCTATTCTTAAAAAGGTTAATTTAAAATGTTTAAATACCTCGATAAATAATACTTTGTATTGCCCTAAGTGTCAGTTCTCCCATGAGTAATGGTTTACACAGATTTTATGCAGCCTATTTTTTTATTACTGGAGTTTTATGACTGAACTTTAAATACTAGCGACTGACATTTCCTCTTATCTGTCTGTACTCCTGTGAATAACGTATCAATGAACCTGTAATTAGATGTAATGTTGGCAAAGACTGACAGAAGAGGTAGTAAATATATGTATGCAGTAACATCAGCTAAAATTGGTGTACTAATATACAGACACAGTTTAATTGCTGTGATGTAAAGACTTCATTTTTTTTCCATGGAAAAGTAACAAACCATTAAATAACTACCATTTCAACATAAAACAGAAAAGAGAAAATTTCGCTTGTTTTATTTAGGAAAATCCCCAATTAATTTTGCAGGCAAATTTATATAAATAAACTGTGAATGATACAAGCCATAATAGGAAATATTCAGTGTATTGCCTTAAAAGTTTGGAAATATATCTTGACAATTACCGGTCTTTTAAGCTAAGTAATTGATTTTAGTGTCACTTGGGGAAAAAAATGAAACCCATCAATAAAATAAGAGAATTCTGCAGCTGTTCCTAACAAATAAATGTAATATGAATTTGCATTTTGCATAGTTTACTTCAGTAATCAATTTTAATGACTCATAATCTATATCATTATTTAAGAAATGACAAAATCATTGACTTACTTATAACACTTGCTAATTGTTTTTAAAAATAAATTCTACACATGACTAAGGAAACACCCATTTCCACTTGCTTTATGTTAAATCAACATCTAACCACTCATGGTGATTTCATTCAAAGAAAACAGAAGGAACACATTAGCTGTGTGGTTAAAGAGATTGATGGGCTTCAAACATTTTAACCATGGATGGTTTTTTTCCAACTGTAGAGACGCATGTTTTTAATTTAAATAGCTTCAAGAGAATGAAGATCATTTTATTCAACAAAGCTGTTTTTTCTTGTTTCTTAGAAATTAATTTAATTTCGTTTAATTAAGTAATATTAGAAACAACCTTGTTCAGAGAAAATGCAGCTATGAAACAAAAGCATGTGTACACCATATTAACTCATATTCTGAAGCAGAATTTTGTATCACATTAAAAAATTAGAAGAGATCAATATGATTTTTGCCAGTAAATTTAGATGCAGTTTTACTGCAGTTTTTTTCAGCTACCTCTCCACTCTCTGAAGTAAACTTGGGGGAGCAGTGGAGCTCAGTGTTACTGAAGAAATACATTCCTTTGGAATTCAGGTATTTTGGATGTATGTTGGTGGAGAAAAGTTTACAGTTTAATGCTGCCATCATTTACAAAGGCCGAAGAATTTTCAAGACTGAGCTGTTAGGAGGCACATATTAGGACACATTTAAAAAGAAATCAGTTCAATTCCCTGTTTTCGTATGAAAAGCTCAGCACAGAAGCTTAAATGATCATCCCAGGAAAGGAACTGCAGTACTGAGCATTTGGGGAAAGAGGTATGTCATGAGATCCCAATTCTCCAAATAGGTTTGCACATTCTAAGTTCCCTTTCCTCCAACTGCTGTATCTGTATAGGCACACATTCTGCATTTGGGCAGCAAAACAATGTTTTGTTTTAGTTTTTTTTAAGGAGAGAAGCCCAAGAGAATACTAAGAAATTAAATAGATTTTTCTATTTAAAATAAATGCAATTTTCCCTGACAGGCAGGGAGCTCCTTCTCCTCCTCCCCTTTATGGAACTATATTATACAATTTGCCATGACTTTGCTCAGTCTCTGTAATTTGCAGTGAGAGAAGTACCCTATGTCTCAGACTGGCATGTGTGGTGATCTCTGAGTATTCTCACCATCTCTTCTTACCCTCTTGCAACCCTCCTTCTTGATATAAAAGAATGGCAATAATTTGCTTTATCAAATTCCAATTGCATCTGGACCCCAATCTAGAACTTATATTTATTACATAGTGCTTTAAAGTAGCATATTACCTAGGTTTCTGGCCACTCTTCCATTGCTTCTGTATCACAAAATGAAAGGTAATGCAAAAAAGATAAAGAATTCCAAGGTAAACCATTATATTTGCAAGTACGAATCCATGAAGGCTTTACTCTTCTTATCCAAACACCTTACTTAATCTGCACTGTTAAAATCCATATTCTTGATGGCACAGGCCAAGATTTGAGGAGATGTGCACAGCTTTACAAACCCTTAAAGATTTAGATGCCTACACTGGGGTCAGGTTACATTTACGTTCTTGAGAAGTTATGGGATAAAATACATCAAATTCTTGGACCACAGGTCAGAACTCAGGTCTTCCAATTTCAATTGATTGCTGAAATCATTAAGCTACAGAGTCACATTCTCTCTGGTGTTCTCACTTTCTAGCCCAGTGACTCATGAATCATCTTCTGCCTGGTGGAAGACTTCAACAGGAGAAGTGGAGACTATTTCCGTCTCCATTCAGGTTGTGGGTTAGAAAATTGTTTACTTGGTGAGAAATGTGCATTTGAAACCCTTCAAGCAGAGGAGAGAACTGAGCCTGTTTCACACACTGGACAAGTCTCTCACTCTCTGCTAGTTGTAGAATAAAGCTACACCTTTAAAAGAAAGTGATGATTGCTGCTGGGTTTAGTGGGAGACTAACTGCATTCACGGGTGTCAGATGCTCTTAAGAGTTTGACTGTCACCTTTAACTGCTCATCTTTGTTTTACACAGAGCCTTAGCAATAATATAGATGCAGAGCTCCTTATTCTGGTTTATCTTGACTGAAGCAATATTTGGCATGAGGAGTATTACAGTGGCAGGAAAATTTGATATAAAAAAATATGGAAGTGCCTGTTGAACAGAGACATCTTCCCCAAGCGGACAGCATTTAACCAGAGTAGTCTTTAAACTTAACAGCTTAAATTCTTTCCATGTTTCTCTTTAGGAGTCAAGTTGCAGAAATTCTATACATTGCCTACATGAAAATCTGGTCCATAGTCATAATAATCAAGTTGAGAGATATGGTAATAGGTTATGAACAGGAAAGGACAGGGTGCTCACAATCAATCATGAACAGAAAAGAACCTCCCACTGGGACTGCCTCACCTCATGATTGCAACTTTCAAGTTTCCCTTACCAAAAGATGGGGCATGAGAGCCATATTTGCTTCCAAACTTGCATATTTCAGTTCACTTTTCCTGTTTTCCATGTCTCAATATGTGTTATTCTGTCAGAGAAAATGTTTAATTTTTAATTTAGAATTTTCAGTTGGTAGCTTTAATCACGGCAATGTTACTTGTGCTTTATATACAGTTATCTGGCTCTACCCATTAGTTCCTCATGCCAGTCTGGAAGTGCTTTAACCTCAGCTGATTGGTTGTACTTGGTTTGATTTTGTTATGTGGTTTAACACGAGGACTTGGTACCTTATATTTTTTTATAAGATTATATTTTTTCCTATTACTGATTGCCATTGAAATGGTGAAAGTTATGTGATTGGCTCCCTCTGGAGCAGATACCAGAGATGCATCATGGATCACTGGTCAGAGAGCCTAGACACAGCAGCAAATTCGGTCTCCCTCCCCTCCCCATCAACTTTGCACAGCAGCACTGCTTTGCAATCCATCTCAGCTGACATGAGCAGAGCATGGAGAGGGAGGCCCAGATTTGTTTCCAGGCTTATATCTTCTAGTTCACATTTTGTTGTGCTTGTTCTACATTGCCAGGTGTAACTCTGGCAGCTGTAAAGAACAGTCATTTTCCTTCACCGAAACTGCCTATAAAAGCCTCTGTTTCGGTAATGATTTGTTATATATTACAAACACCTGCAGCTTGGGGAATTAATATCACTAAGTATAGGGATCAAAGATATTCCACCTCTTTTTTTCTTTAATTAAATGATCATTTACTTTTGACAGACCTCAATGTTTTTGACAAATAGATTTGAATCTGATTGAAGGTATGGCTACGCCTTTCTAAAAACACTGCAGTCAAAGAATGACATTAGTACCATGCTCCTGTTTTGAGGAATGTAGATTGGCTGCTTAGTACTACTGGTAATTATAAATAATAAAATGTATTCAATAATTAATTAAGATGCTATTCTTCACCTTACTGCGAACACTGACTGCTGTTTGTTGACTACTCAGCACCAAAATATGATCTTTTTGTATTATATCTGGTAAATCATAGTACTACATTTAATATATCATTAAAACAAGACACTCAAACTTTTATGACATGCTTGGAAAGCAAAGTAGCAAAGAAAGCAAAATAGCCCCATATGCATTTACACAGGAATGGGAGAATTTTCTGCATATGCAAGCACTAAATATTACTGAAGAATAAACCACAAATTTGCACTGCTCCATGTAGGTACCCAGTTTCGCCTTTTGGTTTTCTCTTTCTGTGGCTCCTCTATATGGCTATGTCAGTTTAATTTGCTTTCATCAGAATTTTTGTTGACAGTAAAATTAATGTGCAAATTTCCTATCAGTTGTATATATTAATATAATTCCCTCTCAAATACAGTTCATTGAAATTAGCACTGCTAAGAGGTGGGATACATATTCATACAGTTATTTACATAAATCCCATTCAGCTTTATGTACCCTAAGCTTTAATGCAAAGTATCTACTACTGCAGGTAATTTTAGCACAAGCAAAACAGCACATAAGTGACATCTGACTTCCCACAGATTGGGTGTCTTTTAATAAAGAGATTATTTTAAGAGAAAAAATTCTGTTAGAAATTACATTTGTGACATAATTTTTATACATAAAAACTACTGTCTTTACAACAAAAAAATGTTGAAAATACTGATGTGTTTCTCCAAAAAATCACACACAATTGTTTCTTTTCAAATTACATAAATTGTGCATGATGCCTCATTTGTGATAACAACGTAAGATACTGTGTTAATAAATTAATAAACTTTTCAATAAGAACTTTATATTATGAAGCAACTTATATGACAGAGTACACACTAGACCAAAAAGTAACTTTTATAAAAGTAAGTATGTACTGGGAATTGATTTATGTAGAACAGCATTTTTATCAGTTCTAGTGACAAAAATATCTTTAAAATCAGTTGCAATACGTGTATTGATCCGCAGATTATTTACTTGGATTTAGAATGCTAACTATAGGAAAAGCCATTAGGTCATTATCTATATAAGTTTAGGGAGTTCAGGCACCATCTATTTGTTGTTGTGAAAGGCATTTGCTACTAAAAATATAAGCTGGAATCTACTATGTGCAGGTGCAGATTCTACTTAGCAGTGCAGCTCTGTTTGTGTAAGTTTTCCCTGGTAAACAGAGGAGCTACAAGGTCACAAAACAGACAATGGCACGTCTCTTAGGCTTTACTGTACAGACTTGCAGTTTTTATATTTCTCTGAGCATAATGCTGCAACACATGACTTACAGCAGTCTCTATTTTTCACAATTTTCCAGTTAATGAAAGTAATGTTTAAATACTCTGAAGTTAGATTATTAACTTCTACAAAATAGAAACAGATGTGTGTCCCAGTATACCATTAAATTTATGATTTACATAGTATTCTTGAATACAGCTGAGCAGAGGCCAATGATTCTAATTTGCTCTAGATTTACAATAACCTGATCTGGTTTTTGTAAGTACTGAAACACTTTAAACAAAATTAGAAAGCCGTTGTGCTTTGTGTGATTAAAGATGCAATTCCCTTTGGGGTAATGAGAAGAGTTAGAACATGTTTCTTTCTTTATGGATGTTTCTATTATAAACACGAGTACCATATATTATGTATTTTTGTTACTATTTCCTTGCTTTTAATTATAAAATAAACTGATTGAGTCTTACTGGAGTTACACTGAAACAATGCCAAATTCTAGCTAAAAAATGCATACTGAGGTTCATAAAAATCCTTAAAATTCTTCTGAGGGCCTTAAGATCTTGTTAGAAAAATACTAGTTCCTTATAGCTTGCAGAATCCAAAACATCTCTGTGATTTAAAACTACACAGTTTAAAGAATTATTTAAAAAGCTAACACATTTCTCAGCTTATTATACTACGTTAATGCACAGCATTTTACAGGACAGAGTTTCTGTGTATTCATAGCATTTTACATCTGGAGATACAGATTCACTGTCTCTAATGGCAGAAATCACAACTGGAATGAATATTATTGTTTAAAACAAGGTGTGTCTATGGGTAGAGATCAAGTTGTGTTGTTTTGACACTAAACACTGAAGTTTTTTAAAAAGAGGCAAAATGAGATTAGATCTGTCAGATATAAGTAATGCAGGAAGAATACCCTGTGTACGAATATTTAAAGTCTGTTTCAAAGATTCTGAAAATCAGAAGCTAGGCTATAAAGATTTAGGGATTCAACATTAGTTAAAAATTAGATAATTCCAAATTGTAATCTGTGACTCCGTGGTCAAAAATATAGGTCATTTAGCATTGTAATTAACTTTTCACAGGGAAAGGTGTCATAGCAAGGAAGTGTATGCATCTATTTAATAGGGACTTTTTATAAGAATTTTTAAAACTACTTAAATTATTCTTTGCATATTGCACCCCAAAAATCAAATGGATTTTATGAACATAGAAGTAATGAACCAGACCTTTATTTTACATATTACCTGGAATATAATAATATTTCATGTATTATATTATTCATTTGCTATTTTACATAATGCATTGAAGATAATATAGGCTCAATATTATATACTCATTTTAAATCATAGTACAATATATGTATTTATATTTATCTTTACCTCTGATGAAATGTTTAATATTATTAATCCTTTCATTTTAATTATATATAATTAACCATCATTAAAACAGGAGCATTACCTTTTAATAAAAATTTAATCATACATTTACTCAAGCATGGGATCAAACTGCTACGCAAGGATGACATGCCTTAAAAGTGATTGAATGAATTCAATTTATTTGGTCACTCACTCTTCCAGCTCACTTAGAGATTGCCATCTGTGCTTCACTCAAGAGATCTGCAAGGGTAAGCTCCCACACTGCTACCCGTTGTTTGACGTGGGATTGCAGTGTTAGACACTCGTACAGACGGAGCTGCAAGCCCAGGGCTCAGCCTGGTGTTGCTCCAAGCTCAGGTTTCGGTTCCAGCAGTGCCCCCTGATAGCTCTAGCATATGGCCCCTACAGGGATTTTTGTTCTGGGCCGGGGCTTGCTGTAATGGAGCACTGGTAGAGTTACTGACCCGGGCAGACTCGTATGCACATAGCTCATTTTAAGAAAGGATGAGGATTGCTATGGATTTTTTTTCTGGGGGATCTGGCAATGGCAATTGGAATGAAAAAATGGTAGGAGAAAGATTTTTCATCATACATTGAGGCTGATGTGCATATAACTGGACAAATTTTGTGGTTTCCTCTGAACTTTCTGGGAAATTTTTCTGTTAAACACACAATTACCCATACACAAGGCATCAGGCTGACAACAAGAGATTGGCAAACACTGTAATTAATTCAACTTTAGGTTGTGTCTAGGGAAGAATTAATATTTAAAATTGTTTGTTTCCTTCTTGAAAAAATTAGTATGGATATGGAATAAATTATTGGTAGGAATGAATGGCATCAGGACATCAGAACTTCATACTTTTCACCCGTAACTTAACATAAACTGAGGCCCCTCTTCTGCAAACACACATGTCTAGGTCAGCAAACTTCTGCTGAACCAAGCCCATATCCCCAGTCCTACAAATACTTATTCCCAACAAAAATATTAACTTAGAAATCAAAAATAAAGGCAAATGTGTCACCTTGTACTAAAATTAGTGGGGAGTTTTGGAGAAGTTTTTAATTGTCCTGATAAATTCATACTAACTCACTGAGGCCCGGATTGTGGAATTGTGTTTGCAGCAAATTGTTCTTCAAGAAGCCCTGTGTGATTAACTTGGGAGGCTGGAGGTAAAAACTGCAGATGAGAATTCCATATGTCTGAGGCAAAGCACCTGAAAGGAAAACTCACAATTTAATGACAGAGCATGGGATGGCCATTATAGGAATATATTGTATTGATAAAAAGGGAAAACACCTGGTCAACAAAGGTTTTGCAATATTTTTTCATATTAGTTATTTTAAAGTCATATTAAGCTGTCAGAAGACTTCGGTTCATTATGAACACTCTGTTTCTTAAAGATGCTCGGTGAGTCTGGATGCACTTAGGATAATTTATTTTCCAATCAACTCTGAGTTGCCCAGACTTACTTCTGTTGAAGTCAACTTTTATTTTTCCAAAGAGAATTAAATCAAGTTTAATTTTTCTTCAAAAAGAGACTTAGTTATGTTTCTTAATTGTCAATTTTCTTCATACAATTATTGCACGACAAAATTTTCAATAAATTAACACCCAATAAATTTTGTGATTCCTTATATTAAGCCCACTCTAAAAACATTTGTCTGGTGCAATTACTTAACAACTCAGAATAAGTGGGAAGTTCAAAACTGTATTTATATTAATTCTGAACCTTCCCAATGTAGTTTAAAGTTAATATCCAAAAATACATTTAAATCGAAAAGGGGACTGTGTTTTAAATGTTTCTGGTATTTTAAATGGCTGGAAGGCTTCATACTCTGAAAAAATATTAACTAAAAATACAATGGACCCTTTCCTATTCTTTTTTTTTTTTATTTTGAAGGGGTGTTTCATATTAGCATTGACATGGATAAGACACTCCAACAAACTTGAGATGGATAACAAGGCCATTTTGCAATGGCTCTTTTGTTGAACAGTGAAAGTGTGAAGAGAAGAGCAGCATTGGACTATTTGGTTCCTGAATATTATTCCTCTTGTCACTCTCTATTGCATAAGATTCCAGTCAGAAAGTTTAAGTGTCTAAAATCTATAGACTGCCTGTTTTCAGAAAATGCCAGAACAGAGATTTCAGTAAAAACATGTAGGAAAACTTTCCACCTTGTGACAAGACGTTTTTACTTCTGCAGAACTGGTCTTCACTGAAGAGCTGCTGTCTTCATTATTTAATTTCTTTGTGGAGCTTACAGTCAACATGATCCCATTGAGTTCTTTATTTAATATGTTTCAGAGCACAGGACACCTGCTGACTTCTTTAATAACGAGTTGTCCTCCGTTGGCTTATATGTGAAAACTGTTCAGCAGAGGCAAGTAAAGAATAACCATAGACATTAAGACTGATTCCATTAAAAAATAAAATAAAACTATGTCCAGGCTCCACACCCAAACTCCCTAAAATAAATTTGCAAGGGCTTTTCACAGCATGGAATTCAGGCGGGTTTTTTTTTTTAATTGAATTCTGTTCTGTTTAAGTGCAGCTCAGTGGAATTCAATTTCCATGTAGGCTCCCAGGAAACAAATACATGCTAAGTATTTTTATTGCTAATGTCTCGGATTTAGTTTCTTAAGTATTTTTTAGATTTGACTGCGGACAGAGTTGCTAATGTTTACCGTAACACAGGGCTCTGTGACTCTCTTTGGAGAAGGGACTCTTGAAAAAAGAATTGGCTAAAGCACAGAAGTTTAACAATGAATAAATTCCAAGGCTTTGTATTGTATTAATAAGGATCAAATTCTACTTCTTTGTACAAATCCTATGAATTCAATAGAAAATCTCCATATTCCCAATTCAACCTATATTTTTTTGTCCCACTTTAAAATATCTTCCCTACTTTGTTGGAAGCCTCTTTCACACCTTGTTAGAAGTATGGGGTTGTACTGTTACAGATGATTCAGGAAAGCCCTACCCTCAGTCCTGCAGTTTGTAAGGGAAGTAACCCCACTAAGATCAATGAGCCCTGCTCTGAGTAGATGGTAACTAAAACAAAGAAATCAGACTTTGACCAATTACTTTCATAATTGGCCTTATTCTGCACTCATTCACATTTCTCCCGTAATTCTTTCCCTTCTGCTGAAACACATTATTTTACCACAACCCACCAAACTCAGGTGAAGAATAAAAAGCATTGCACAAATGAAAACTATGCTCAGGCACTGTTAACTCACACTCAGATTCTTCTTCAATAGAATATTTTTAAAATGCTTTTTGTTTTACAACTATAAAGAAAACTGTTGACTGATAAGGCAAAATGTTAAAACAATTAACTGTTTTACGTTTTTTATGTTAACCCTTTATTTTAGTCAAAGAAACACTCTGAACCAGAGGTTCAGCCTTGTTAATTATTTTATGTTGCAATCAATAAATTAAGCAGTCTTTATCCACGCTTGGTGTTATGTGAAGGATACTTGTCTGATGAAGGCACGTGAGCTCCCACCTCAGATTCTGTCTGAGGACCTAATCCAAAGTATGCCCAAACCTCTATTAGAAAACAGACCCTGCTTGGTTTTAAATCTGCTTCCCTTTTCTCTATGAGGAAATGTCTCAATTTACTATATTGACTACTATATATAGTCTATATTATCATTATGCCCATGCCTCTATATTCTATATTGTTTATTATCTATTGCCTGTTTGTATTATATTGTTGAAGAATCTTTAGGTGTTGGATGAATGGAATTATTATTTTGTAATTGAGTATTTTTAGTAGGTAAGTTTGTTGACACATGTAAGGTTTATTAATACTTTTGTTAGGTTTGTCAGGAAATAAGGGTATGGTAGAGATAAATGTCTTTTTAAAATCCATCTTGTAACAAGTTGTGCACATAACCTCTTTTCAATTTCTGCTTACGAGTAATCATTTTTATATGTGTTTAAATCACATTTCAATTTTCTGTAGACACAGTTCTTACTACATAACATATACCATTGCTAGTTTTGCAAATATGTTTTCATTATTACTTTGTAGAACTGAGACAAAACAACAGCTATTCTGCAGGATGATAGCAATGACTACCAAAGGATTCAAATCAGGATGGACACTGGAGAGCACACAGAGCAAACGGCAAACCTGTCCCAAACAACTTCTGTAGCACTGCCTCCTTTTGAAATTACACAAGTTTTACTTTTCAGTCTTGGTGGGGGTTGAATGTCATGGGAATGGGGGGAGGACACCAAACCCCACAGAAATCCCCAAGCTGAAGTCCAGCAAACCACCACCACCGTTTCAGTGCCTGATGCAAGGACAGATCTATGGGGCCACTGTGCCCTGTACCTGCCTGCAGGTACAATCCACCAGAGAGATGCTGGATGAATTTAGGTCTGGCAAATGTCAGGCAAAAATAATTGTGAACACATCCTGCCTAGGGACTTGTGTGGGATTCAGGCCTGACTTCAAGCCCAGCAAGGAGGTGCGAGCAATGTGGGTGTGCCCGCACTGTGGCCAGGACAGGCCCTTGGTCCTTGCCCTTCTGTGCCATTCCCCACAGGCAGCTGCATCAGGGTGGCCTTGGAGGAAGGCTGAAAACTTCAAAGATGTTTTGTCACAGTTCATCTTCCTTTTATTTTACTGTAATTCTGTATGGTGTGGCTAAGAGGGTCACAGACAGATAAAATGAGACATATTTTTTTCATTTCAGCTCGTGTCTCTTCTTCCTGTGCTCCATACAAGAATTTTGTAGCACATAAGGAAAAATGTTTATGTATTGTCTAAATCAGTCTAAATAAAATGTTAAAGGTGACAATCTCTTTAAACATTACTGATCATTACTTACAAAACTATATTTTAAAATTGCGAAAACAAATGCTTTGACCTTGTGAGCTATGGAAATATTTAAAAAACAAATCTGCTCTGCTTTTTTGGCTAATAGTTGTGATTTGCATAGTTGAACCTTGAATGTAGTCATAAATAGCTACAGAATCCATCTTGGCATGATGCCCAGCAATGTTAGGGTGCCAGACAAAAATCGGGTCAACCACTTACCAAGTAAGTCATTCTGTCTCAACAAGGTGATGTCTAACAAAGAAGCTACAAGGCTGAAGACAGCTAACATATTCAGCTGCTGTTCAGAAAGACAAGAACTTTTCATTTATCAGGATAATCTAATACTCATAATCAGTACACCAAGTGAACTCCCTCTTGTAAAAAAGAGAGAAGGCCCATCAATTGTTTTTGCTAATTAAGATGAATATTATTCCTGTGAAATGAACCAAAAAGTTCTGTGTAACCATAATCCCAATAGAGATCTATAATCTCAAAGAATAATTGCAGAGTTTTAATTGAGAAGAAATTGAGAACTATTTTTTGTCTTTTTCAGTTTTTAGCTGCAGCTGTCTTCTGTGTGTGTTAGTAGGTCTTTTATGTTCTCAGTTTATCTGACATGATTTTCCCTATATTAAAACTTGTGGAATTCAAAATTTATGACAAAATGTTTATATATTTGATGAAATGCTACCACTAAATGGCACATATTTAGGAATAATTTGAGGTAAAGGATAATTTATTAACATATATAGAAAAAAATCCATTTTTAGATTAAAATCTAGATGTTATGACTACTCATGGTAATGTGCATTTAATCTTTATACATTAAGCAGAGATAGAGTTAAAAATGAGAAGGTAAGTGTATTTTCTTAAAGAGATATTAATTATCTATTTAACAATTTATTTTATTCTCTGATATTTATCTTGGTTTTAAGATTAAAAGAAAGCCTTGCCATGTTGAAAGGAAGTAATGTGACAAAGCTCAGTTTCCCATTCTTTAAACAAAAGGTACCCGACTTGAAAATACATTTATATTTGAATTAATATTTACATAAAGGAAATCCATAATCAACAGAGTAACCCTGTACTCCCGGGCAAGTCAGAGAAAATTCATTGAGGTGTACACAGTTATACGCATAAAAATTAATTCTACCCAAAATAATCCATTACTGTCTTTGTTGTAGTAACCCTTAAAGTCCAAGCTTTTGTCCTATAAACTTCACTTATAGTGTAAATCATATATTTGTCCTCAAAATAAAAATAATTATAATTTCACTTAACATGCAAATTTAGAGTTATAAATTACCTCAGATCAGGATGCTGGCTGAATACACTCGTTTTCATGAAAAAATGAAACGTTCTGTCTCTCTTCTTCCCTTCCCCCAAGCCTTCTTCACAAAATCAGCCTCAGGCCAAAATGGTTTTAAGTAGACTAGAGCTGCTGGTAAACACTTACCTTTGACAATATTTTTGTCTAATGAACATTGCAGAGAAGGGTGTATGCAGTGCAAGTGTCTGTCTGTGGCTGCAACCTTCATACAATCCTTGTGCCAAGGGCCCACTGCTAATAGGCAAATATACACAAAAGAGGCGGGCCCTTTGATGGTTTAATCCCAAACATACTTAACTGTCACATAGTTAATCTTTGAGATTAAAAATGCCTCTTGAGTTCTTCTTGAACATTTTTATGTTTGTGGATGAAAGAGGTTAAATGTAGTTCTCATGCCTGTTTGGACTGTTCTTTTATTTTTCTTTTTTACTTCCCCTCCACCCCTAGTTCAACATGACTTTTCCCTTTCTTTAATCACAGCTATGCCCCTGAAGGATCTGCAAGCATGATAATTCTGAAATACCCCATTCTTTCCCCCTTAGCAGGCAGGTAAAAGTGCATTACAGACCTTGCCAAAGCAGAACTCATTGCTGTTATCAGAGGGGTAAAGCTACAGGTCAAAACCACTTGCATCCAAACAGCTTCACCTGCAGGTTTTACTTTCCTAGAAAAAAGTTTCAAAGAACAACCAACTCTCCATGTTGATCAGAAATAATTCTTAAAGGTCATCACAAAACTTGTGTTTTGGTGTTGGTTTTCTTGAACACTGGCAACTTTGATACTGCTTCTATCAGATATAACAAAAAATCAGTCCCACATATTTTAAATATATCATTGGTTTAAGCTCTGATGCATTAAATTTTGTGAATAATCTCCTTTTTTTTTATGGAGACTGAAGTTCTTTTTGGCATTAGATGGAAGATCTCTGAAGTGTAACACTAAGAAGCACATTTTAAGTCAGAAATTGTGCCCCAATGAGATATTTTTCAAGTAATATTTCTTTCCACTTTAGCTTCCACAGTAGTTTCTCTTCATGATAGTTCTATGTTGATTTCAGACTACATTTTTATGTAGTGGGAAAGGATATTTTTTGTAAAGTGAATGCCCAAGACCTGTTGGAAAACATTTCTCCTTAACAATGTACTCATACGATTCAGTAGTTTGCTCAGAAGTGTTATTTTAGGATGACCTTTACACATACAGGATGATGAATTTTTCCTTTTATTTGATTGTAAAGATGTTATGATCAAGGGGCAAAATAAATACTGCCTTTTTCAGCCATAAAAAAAAAATGAAGATGAAACCATCTTTTTAAAACAACATGATAGCATGCAGAAGTGATGTCTATGTTTGTAAACTACATATTTTTAAATTCACACATACAGCAAAGCTCCAGTGAAATGTAAATAAAAATCAATTTTATACAGTTCAAATAGTAAAAGACACTATGAAAGCCACCCTTTTTCAACCTGTAGAAGAGAGCTATTTATGTTTAAGGGAATTTATACATTACAAATAGTTGTTAATGAAAATAAATAGTTGAGCATTCTGTGGTCATCCGCATTTCTAACAAGGATGTTAAATCCTCCCATATTTTCTTTTGAATAATTAGCATAATGTTCTGCAAGTCTTTTCTAGGTAGCTTACAAGATTTGAATATTCAAATATTTTCAGCTGTATAAGCCATATAATTATGAAATTGTACAGTTTTTTCTCAAGCAATTTAGCAATACTTTCTTACAAGAATTTACCTTCTGTTCTTTGTTATCAGAAACAGAAAAAGCTTTTTGCTTACCAGAAAAGTAGGAATTCATCATTCTGCCATAAAGACCCTAGAAAGCAAAGAAAGTGTTATTAGTTATTGTATTCTTACCTGCAGGGATTCTAACAGCCAAACAGTGCATCAGCATCAAAACAAAAAATGAAAATACATGTTCAAATCACAGATCAATAGCTTAATGCACTTCCAAACATGTATTACATGTACTTAGCAGGTACTGGACTAGAAAAAAACCCAGGCTATCATGCATATCTGCACGATTTAGAACTGGCATTTACAACTGCATGCCAGCTGGAATTTATCTGCATAGTTTTCACAAAATACAGACACAGGATCTTGGCATCCAACTTGTGACTGTATTTTTGAAAAGAAATCCATGGGCTTGCTGTCACTCTGCTATGGAGTAGGAGAAAACAGGAGCATAAAGGGTTATGATCAAAGGAGACAATTATCAATTACATGTTAAAGCCTTCCTTCCTAACTCATTGAGAAATTTGTATTAGTATTGAGCAAATTCCATTACTATTAAAACAATTAATCAGCCTTTACATTTTGCTTCAGAATATTATTGCTCATGAGTTCTACATTGGTCAGACTGGGGTCCTGAGGAAGTACTGAGTACACCCCACACCTCATCAGCATGCTTTATCTGTGGTGTGAAAATGAAAGAATGGACACTAGTTAACTCTCTTCACTTCCTTTTTTTCTATGATCCCTTTCAGTCTGTTTTATACCTGACATCATGGCTATTTTTCTTTAGAAAGAAATGAATCACTGCTACCATTCCCTGTACTACAGGCTGAACGGAGAGGGAGTGATTCACTCCATACCCACACAGAGCCTCTCTGTGATTTCATGTGCTATATGTACCAATGGTGCACTTTGAGAATAAAAGGTTTTCAGGATAATAGGCTAAATTCTGTGATCATTTCTCACACAGAATACAACTTTACTCCTGCTGAAATGGCCAGAGTTAGACACAGAATCTGCCTCATGTATAGTAGTTTTCTGAGGTAAAACAGTTTTGTGCCAAAGAAGGAAGAACACTTAAACCCCACTTACTATTCTTAACTTTTTTCACTGTTTGAGAAAATGAAATCTTTATGTAAACATGTGAGGGAGAGAATTAAGGAATTCAATTAAATATTATGTTGAAAAAATGTTACTAGAACCAAGAGATCCAGTCACAGGCCACTTAGAAAAAAAAATGTTGAGGTCTGAGTAGGACTATTAACTTCAAAGAGGAAAAGTAAAAACTCAAATAAATGATAGATCAATTCCAGGTTTTCACCATGAACACATGTACCACTGGATGAACTATACGTATTTAAAGGTAAGGGAGACTCCAGACAGAGAAGAATTCCACAGTACAGTAAAGAAGTTATTTCTGTTCAAGGAGTTTACCTTGGGCAAAAAGGGAGTTTCCAGGGTGTGCAGTGCTGCAGAAATTCAGACTTAATCTAGGCTGTGCACAGCACAAGAAATAGGGAGCCTGGCTAAAGCTCGTGTAAATTAGAACAATCCCTGAGGGCTGCTCTATTTCATGTGAAGATTCATTGGCCTGTAGCAGCCTTGAATCTCAGCATCTACAGAGGCACCTTAAAGCCGCTTTTACTCCATTCTTCATGGGCTACACCTCCTTCTCAGTGCCTCATCTCAAATCTAGTACAGGATATTTCTTTTGCTCCATTTATAAAATACAGGAAAACAGGGTCCCTCTCAGCCAAAGAAACAATATTTCACGTAAGCTCAAAATGAATCCTTTGAACATCTGTTCCAGTGGAGCCAAGTTCCCACAAAGCACTGGCTTCTGTGTGCTTCCCATAGATCTCTGCTCCTCAGCGCTCTGAGTTTGCAAACATGCTGTTTGAGTGAGGCACACATTTATCAACTGCCTGTTTGGGACTCTTACTAAAAAAATCCATTCATTTCAGCAAAGTACTAGCTCCCTTTCCTCCATGCAGCTTTGGAGTCCCCTTGCCACAAAGCTGTGTTGTTTTTTTTTTTTCCCAAAGCTATTTGTAAACCAATAAAATGTCACTACTTCATAAATGAACAAAAGCTCTCATTGACTTCAAAAGGATTATATTCACAGGAGATTTTGTCTCTAGTTCTTGCCTGCTTAATTATTAAGATTCTAGAACGTGAGTTAGAGTGTTGTAAGATAAGAACTGAAAATTGTGGGCCTGTCCCCACCTATCAGCCAGGTATGCAATCCACCAGGCTGATACATGACCTATTCAGTACTTTCACACGAGTGTCCTCCTAAAGGCATTGCAGCAATGTTTGTGCTTAGAGTTAAGTATATGTTTTAATGTTCTACTAAATCATGGCTTAAGTACTTACATGGTTTCAGATGAGCACAGCAGCTGAAAGTAAAGTAAGTTTAGTGTGATGGCTAATGTATGAACTCTTTTTGGACACAAATAATTTTAACAGGTTATTTGCTGCTATATAGGATACAGAATTATTAGTTTAGAAGAAGTGAGTCAAGGTTTTTCCTGGTGTTTGTTTTCACTGGCTGAAATAAATAACTGGCTGGGTGTGTGTATGACCACCCAGCTCTCCAATTTAAAGAAATGCTAACAAGTCTTCGATTTCCTTTTTGAAAAATCAGATTTTTCTATTTAGGTTATAATTGTTTTCAGTGCCTCTGGCACTAGCATTACAAGTGTCAGAAAGAAAAGAAGATCAGCCCTGTAGTTCCTGTTTACTCACTCCACTTTCTGGAGCATTAAACAAAACTGCCCATTTCTGATCACGGGCTCCTGAAGAGGGCAGCACGTTCTAGATATTATTGAACTGTAAGCTTTGAGGTGACAGCCTGGGCTTCACTGCACTGCACACGGAGGAAGGGCGAATAAAACTTTCTGGATATTTTATGTACACACTTCCCACGATACAATAAGTCAGCAAAAGTCCTAGGCTTTTGACCAAGGTCAAAACTGTATTTGGTTATTAAAGAGAACATCCAAATTAGATACCTGAAGCAAAGTATTTAGAAAGAGAGCAGCGAAGTACCAGCAAGGAGAACTTTCACAAGGACCATGTTTTATCTTTAACACTGTAGATAACTTTTCCTATTGGCAGTGCATTGACTATCAAAACTACTAAAGGGGTTAGATTTAATTATCTCACTTCTTTGCACATTTCTTCTCAATTGCTATGGCAACATTCAGTTGCCTCAGCAGCAATGTACACTTTAATCAGATATTTCCTCACTCATTTCTCTGTGCACCACAGCAATGTAGTCAAATTTACAGCCAAACCCTGATGCATCTGATAACACCTCCTAGGAATTAATGGCTAGGTTTCCCCTGCCCCTCACCCATAGCCACAAATATTTCTAGAGAGTTTTGCACTCCAATGATAAAAGCTTTAGGAGTTGAAAAGTGTGTGTGCTTCCCTACTTCACTGTATCTTCCCTACTTCACTGATTTTATGCTGTCTTCTGTCACCACTCCCTTTTCACAAGGCTTCTACTTACTTGGGAACTCTTCCCATCAAGCAATGGGCAGGTCTTCTGGTCCCTGCAGGAACTCTTTCAGGGCTGAGAACAGGAAACATAATAATTGGGCAGACAATAAGGTTCCTCCCATATTCCACCCTGCCCTGAAAAGCTTTTTGTTGGATTACTCAGCCCTGATTAAATGCTTCGTCAGAGTACATCATAGTTCTTTAAAGTTCTTGGCCCAGAAACCAGGAACATGGGCTAAAATAAAAGTAATTAGAAGTGATGAGCAGATAGTAGGGACTCCTTATTGAAATGCAGACAGTAAAAAGAGTCAGGAAGCTAAACGTACATGGGGATTACTAAATTCAGGTTATGGGAAATCTTGATATTTCTGACACAGAATATTGTCTGGTTTGAAAACATGTCATCATCAAGGTAAAGGGCAAACAGAGATAAGTTCCTAATGCTGCCTTAGTGTCTGTGGTGAAAAACATAGAAATGCATTAGAAGGATTGTATTTGTTTGGATTATAGTCAAACATTTAGGAAAGAGAGATAGGCATAAAGCAGTAAAACTTAATTCTGCATATTCTGAAGATTGTCATTAGATATCCAATTTTGCTTTTTTGCGTTAAAGGAAATATTCTACACTGCTTTTTGTTCTACATGTATTTTTCATAGCTGTTCACCTGTTTGCATGTAATCAACTATCACAGCTCACTTTTTAATAAGGTCTCAGATTACTGCTGTCCTAAATATTTTTGGAAACCCTGGGTAAGTACAGAGTTGTCTTGGACCATTTTGTTCCAGAGAGGTGTTAACAGAGTCAGAACCACTCCACATCATGTCAATGATAACAAAGTCTGATCAACATCCCTGACCATGCAACATAAAGTCACTTTCTACAGTTTATCACCATGTGAGCCATAGCAGCTTTTCTAGATGTTTTGTAACTCAGTGTACCAAAAAATACAAGTGTCAATTTATTAGGAAATTCCAGGAAAAACTCTGCACACTCTGCTTTCCGTACATGACAAGGGATCTGATCATATATTACAAGGAAGTTCACAATATATGGGATGTTTATTATGGATCTGGGGGAGACTTTTCCAGCTGAAGTACCAAAAACAAACATTTGCGGGCCTATGTCACATGACATCACTGTCTCCCAATCAACCACTGAAGTTGTTATTTTTTTAGGATTCTGAGGAAGAAGTTAAAAGTTATAGAATCTACAATGCTTTTTGACATCAGTACTTCTGGAGATGTACATATATTGTCTTTGAAATTAATAGGTCTAACCTTATAAATAAAAACAATTTCAGTTTCCAGGACTGCTCTCAGTAGCTTAAAAAAAGTATCTGTTGCAAATTTGTATATATAATATGAGCTTTATATATAACTAAACACAATATGTAACAAACAACATTGTGCTGTAGGGGATGCAAAGATCTCTTAAAGTTCAGATTTTGAAATTGTATTGGAAAATAAAAATTAAAAAAACCCCAAAACTTTAAACCTAAAAATTTCGATATCTATGAATAAGTAAATATTACAAAATTTTTGTAGTATAACTTCTTCCACTTAAAGAATTGTTTTAAAAGTTGCTTCCTGTAACTTGGGAAGAGCTATGCTGATTTCTACCAGCTGAGAATCTGGTACACAGTCTTTATAATAATATTTTTTTTCTTTTGCTGAAATTATCTATGTCATAAAATTAGAAATCTAGGCCAAACAATCTATTCCTTGTTTGAATACTTTACCTGTTTGTGTTTATGTGAAATAACCAAAAGTAAAATATTTTCAAACCAGTTTTTGGTGAGGGTGTGATTTCCACAGGGTACAGTAGACTTCAATACAATGTAATCTCTAAACTAAGGCACATCACACAGTTCTGTAGGGGACACAAAGTTCTCACTAGGTTTCTTATCAGCAGTTTACAAATTTTTGCTATGGGCTGCCTTTAATTTTCAGTAATAGTTTGTTTCCTTCCCTCCTTTCATTCCTTCTTTAAGTAGATTTTTCTTTAGTCTGTTTTAACCTAACCCCACCCCTTCCCTCATTCTGAGTATAATAAACTACATTCTTTATAACTTAAAAACACTCCTGTTTCCCTCCAGCACAAGCAGAGCTCCTGGCATCCTCCCACTGCCCAGCAGTTGTCCTTCCCACTTCTCCAAGAGCTGCTGTGATCCAGGTATTCATCACAGAGTATCTTCCTGGTCAACCAAATCAAACATTTTCTTAGGAGAAGTGCCTGTTTTCCTTGACCTTGGCTCTCTGCAGCCTGAACATCTTGTCTCAAGGAGAGGACACAGAGTGTGGCACCTGTAGCTGCTGCAGGTCCATTTCTCATATGGTTGCAAAGAAGGGAGGAATTTGTGTGACAGAGACAGGGTAGGATGACAGAAAAATTCAAAAGCTGAGTAAAACTCTGGAGATTTTTATATTTTTTAATTCCCACTTCTCTAGTCACTTAGTTTCAACTCTACTTGAGTTTAAAGACCCTTTCTATAAAGACTAATCAATGTTTATGCAAGTGACCATATTATTTTTTTTAAAAGCTTAACCAAACTGGAGAGTGGAATTGCTACAGGGGATGCACTACTCAGTTTTTGTGTATGTTATGCACACACACATATGTACATGCATACACAGAATTTATGTATGCTCTTACTGTAGCACTAATACTCCCTAAAGGTATTATTATGTTGTAAGACAAATTAAAATTAAACAAGAGGTAAAAGTGCACATGAACTGAAAACTGTTAAAAATGCCTACAGGCAAGACAGAAGTGAACAGCAGGAATTTATCCAGCTGTGGGTGCTTTGGAGTTCCTCTGGGCCAACTGACTGTACTCCCATTTCTGCTGCAGGAAATGCAATTTAAAAAAAAAATCATATAGGTCATGTGAATTTCAAGCAAAATGACATTAATATTTTTTTTTCTGCCTGTAAGATAAAAATGAAGGAATTTCTGTAAAACTCATTAAGCTGCAGGACTGAATGTGGAGGGATGGATGTAATACCTGACAGAAGAGCCCAGAAACAGTAACAGAGATATATACCCAGGTCAGAAATGTCATAGCAGGTATGTTTGCTGACAAGCACATCTAATAACATGTGCAATCAGTGGATTATATGAGATCAACTTTGAGAACTTCTGTAAAAAAATCTGTCCTGATAGAGTATTTCTAAAGCTAAATTGCAAAAGAGGTTTTTTTTTGTACTGGCAAGTGCAATGAGACCCTATAAAGGATACCTGAGAAGAGCAGAACTGACATGGCCAAAGGTCTGCATCCTGAGATCAAAAACAGAATCATAAACAACTACAGGAGTAGTAGCATGTGTTAAATATGTACTAAATTTGGATGTGCAAATCACATTTTATGTAGGTGCAAATGGATGCACTCATTAGAGGTGAAGGTGATCAAACTGAATAATTATTTATCTTTGCGAGTAAAATTGTTAGGTTTACTACTTCCCTTCATTCAAACCTTAAAACAATGTATCTCACAGAGAAAGAATTTGCTATGTAAATTATTACGTGTTATGCACTGAGAAAGAGAAATGACATGGCTCAATATCACAGTCACATAATGAAATAAGGAACTGTACTCCAACCAGTTAATTCAGCTATTTTTGTGACAGTGTTATCCAACAGTTATCACCATGACAATGCATCTTTGTTGACTTAGAAGTGCACAAAAATGAAAGAGCATTTGGACATGGAGACAAGGATATGAAGCCATGGTAGGAAGGAAGATTAGAATTGTAATTCTGTCTCATTTTTACAATACTGAAATCCCTGTGGTATCACTGGAAGTGCTCCCAATTTCCACCAGGACAAAAGAAAGCATGTCTTCCTCTGATTCTACGTACTTGGAAACTATATAACAGCTGTATTTATAGTCCAACAGCTATATAATGAAAGGAAATATGTGAAAATGAAAAAAAAGTATTAGCACATGCATCAGAATAACACAACAAATAGGATGTGGCTTTCTCCTGGTGAAAATAGAAATTAATCTTTTCTGCTTTGAGCACTTTGACTCCAAGTGCAAGTCTTATAATCTAATTGGTATTATAGAATCACATAATGTTTACATTGGAAAAGACACTCAAGATCATTGAGTCAAACCATTCGCCTCATGCTGCCAAGTCCACCACTAAACCATGTTCCTAAGTACCACATCTACATGTTGTTTTAACTACCTCCAGGGATGATGACTCAGCCACTTCCCTGGGAAGCCTGTTCCAATGCCTGACCACCCTTTCAGTGAAGAAATATATCCACTCTAAACCTCCCCTGGTGCAATTTGAGGCCATTTCCTCTTGTCCTTGTATTGCTTTGTACTTGTCAGAAGAGACTAACCTTTCAGGTAGTTGTAGAGTGATAAAGTCAGTCCTGAGCTTCCTTTTCTCCAAGCTTAACACCACCATCTCCTTCAGCCACTCCTCATAAGACTTCTGTTCCAGTTCCATTGCTGTTCTCTGGACTAGCTGCAGCCCCTCAATGTCTTTCCCAAACTGAGAGCCCCAGAACTGGACACAGCACTCAAGGTGTGGCCCCACCAGTGCTGAGCACAGGGGGACAATCACTGCCCTGGTCCTGCTGGCCACACTTATTGCTGATCCAAGCCAGGATGCCACTGGCCTTCTTGGCCACCTGGGCAGAGATGGCTCAGGTTCAGATGCTGTCAACCAACATCCCCAGGTCCTTCTCTGCTGGGCAGCTTTCCAGCCACTCTGCCCCAAGGCTGTTGTGCTGCATGGGGTTGTTGTGACCCAAATGCAGGAACCAGCACTGAGTCTTGTTGAGCCTCACACAACTGGCCTCAGCCCATCAATCCAGCCCATCCAGACCCCTCTGCAGAGCTTTTCTGCCCTCCAGCAGACTGACAGTCCCACACAGTTTTGTGGTATCTGCAAACTGGCTGTGGGTGCCCTCAATCCCCAAATTCAGATCATCAGTAAAGGTATTAAACAGAACTGTCCCCAACACTGAGCCTTGGGGGACCCCACTAGTGACCAGCCACCAAATGGGTGTAGCTGCATTCACCACCAGTCTCCAGGCCCAGCCATCCAACCAGTTTTTAAGTCAGTGGAGGGTGCATCCATGCACACCATGGGAAGGCAGTTTATTCAGGAGAACATTGTGGGAAACTGTCAAAGGCTTTACTAAAGTCCAGTCACAGCCTTTCTCTCTTCCATAAAGCAGGTCACCCTGTCATAGAAGGAGACCAGGCTGGTCAAGCAGGACCTGCCTTTCAAAAGCCCATTTTGGCTGGGCCTGATCCCCAGTTTGTACTGCACCTGCTGTCTGATGGCACTAAAGATGATCTGCTCCATGACTTTCCCCAGCACTGAGGTCAGACTGACAGACCTGTAGTTCCCCGGATTCTCCTTCCCCCTCATTTGGGTAGATGGGTGTCATATTTGCTAAGCCCTTGTCAATGGGACCTCCTGGGTTAGCCACGACTGCTGGTAAAGGACAGGTGTCTTGGTCAGCACTTCATGAATATTAAATGCAAGTAGCTGAGATTCATATAGATTTTCTATATGAAACCAAACAATTTGTATATATGAAACTATTTCTTCCTTCAGAATAGAGCTCTGTGAAACAAATTGAACCCTAAATGAAACAATAGCCTCAAAGACTTCTGACTTTATAGGGCACTTCCATGCTTAAAAGCACCAATGAAAAATGTACTGGTTTTGCTCGACAGATCTGCTCTTTGGACTAAATCCAGATTTCAAGTTATTGGGAGAGGCTTTTACTTCTGGATCGGGCCCTTTGTGTATATTCACACTCATGTATGATTACTTTAGTGGAAAAAGTGGTTTTATTCCCACTTATGATGAAGTGAACTGAATTCTCTTTTGGCATTACTTACTATATCAACAGTGAAATTTATGCAGTCACAGTGCATTTAAATTCTGTACTATAATAAAACTGCATTATCCCAATGAAGGGTAGCAGAAAAACTACTAACATTTAGCTGGGAGCATCTTTAGTAATAACAAGATGCATAAGATAGAAGGAATACCGCCTGGTCTCTTGAAAACCACTTGAGTTTTCCAAGTTCTGCAGTCAAAAGCTGTAAAATATATTTTTATTAGTCAACTGAGAAAATTAGATAAATCCTATGAGATTAAAAGCATGTGGAAATCTATTCTGCCATTCTAGCAAAGTAATTTTTCATGATGCAACTGAACTGAAATAGTTCCTTTTGTGAAACAATTCAATTGTTAAAGCATTTCTGAGTATGAGTAGAACGCATTTAGTAAAACTCACTTGTACCCCTTCTATATTGTTGCTTTCTTCAGCAAAATTTGGCATATACTGTGTGTTGGCATTTTATTTATTACATGCAATATTTAAAAGAACATTTGAGGAAAGGGTATAAGAACTAAGGTGCATGATCATATGCATATTATAGTTGAGACTGCCAAAGGAGCATGGAGAAACTAGACCTCTAGCATTTATTGAAATTCCATGGAAGGTAGGCTCCAGTGGCAATCCCAGACTACGTAGAGAACAGAATTTCTCTGCATTTATTCAGGTATGCACCTGAATTTTTGCTTTAGCAAAACTCAGTGTGATCAAGTACTGTGAACATAGGATTGAGCTTTGCAATTTCCTGAATAGCTTTTATGAGGAGGGCTTGTGCCTCTGTCTTTCTCCTCCCTTTGCTGTTCATGCCCTGCTTTCCATTTTCCACTCCCTCCTTCTTTAAGCCTCCCCAGCAACATGCTGGACTTAGCAGGAACTGGGGTCAGCGTGGTGATCAATGGCTCGGGCGGTTGAGCATTCAGCCATTGATCACACTGAATAAATTCATAGATCTCAGCCATGCCATCACCAGCAGCTGCTTCTACTTAGCCTGCCAACTTTCTGTCACCTCGAGGATTCAATGAAGTTCAGAGGCAGTGTGAGAAGGTTATATAATTCTGTCAAGAGATCATGTATTTGATTTTTTTCATCTCTTAGACCTACATGTCTACCCTTTGGGGGTCTATCACAGACTGAGAAGTTCCAATATATTACATACCATAACACAGCAGTATAAAGAGTGCTGTATAAAATATATAAATGCCCTTCCTTTGAACAGAATAGCAGGAGCTTTCACTCCTTTCTTTCATTAAAAGAACATTACCTAATGCTGAAGAGAAACCACAGCTGTATTCATATATGTATGCACATGCTTTGCTTGTAATTTGAAACACATTGTCAGATATTATCATATCTAGTATTCCTTCTCTCACTTATATTTAAATATTCTATGCTTAATTTGTAAGAGTAAAAAGTTACTTTAATCGCTTCGATAAAATATGTACAGTTTAGCAACTTTACTGGGAAAACAAAATATATTTCACCAAGCCATCAAAAGGACACTGGGAACTTGAATGCTACTTTCTCATCCAAAATCTCATTGTGCAGTGTAGCTGACCTTTTTTTGCTCCATTTTTTCCTGTTTACCTAGCACAGGTAGTTTGTGCACTTGCTCACATACACTGAAGTACAAAGCTGCCACACTTTTGGATGCTATCACTTCCCAGCCTTATACCTTGCCCCTCCACTGGAAGATTGTAATCCCATCGACAGTCCCGAGGATCAGGGCAAAGGCTTTTCACTGGCAGTTTAAATTAGCAGGCAATGTGAATGTAGGTGGCTCAAGTACAGACACATGCTCCTCTCTCCTGTCCCTGTAGGCTGACAGCAATTTCCAGCAGAATTGTAAGATGGGACAGCTGTGAGCATGAATATCTGAAATCATGGCAACGACATCTGGCAGAGCTTGTCTGTCACAGCCCCATGGCTGAAAGGTTGGTTGGCAGTGTGGGCTCTGCAGGCAGGGGTCTGCTGGAGAGAGGTGCTGGAAAGCTCAGGCCTACAAATCCTCTCCAAACAACTGGCAGCAAAGAATGAAAATAACCACAGTGCACAGAACAATGTTGTAAAAAAGTCAGATTTCAAAGTTTTAAAATAATGCTGTAATGATTCACAGGAGTCAGGTTGGCACTGGGTTGAGTTTCTGTTAGAGGAAACAATGTGAGGGGGGAATATGAAAGTATTAATGATTAATAATGATGGCTATGATAGTAATATTCTCTGGTCTTCTGAATGATGCTTCCAAACATTCATGGAGGAAAAAAATTAAAGAATTCTAGATATTTTCTAGGAATTAGAAAAAACCCTTCCATATTTTTCAAAAAAATCTTTTCTTGAATTGGTCATTTTGAAAACATTAAAATTGACAGTGTCCCTTTTAATGATACACTTTCAAAGCTTTATAAAATCTCCCTGTTAAATGAGGCTACTATAACACATTCAAAGAGGTATATGCAGCTTGAAAAAGGATTCAACATCCAGGAAAAAAAGGCCATATTCTGTTATACGAATGCAGTTCCAGGGCTTTAATGAATCCAGAGAATTTACCAATAAACATAGTACATAAATTAAGTTGATATACTATGCAATCTGCAATTTAAAAGCTGATGAAAGAAAGACTTAAAGGTTCCTATTCACCATCTTGCCATTTTTATAGTTTATCATAATAAAAAATGAAAAGAAAGTGGTATCAGTCAATATTACAGGATTCCATATTAGCTTTTCACATAAACCAGGTGCAAGCAATTAAGATTATGGTTCCTGTATTTTTAAAAGGCTCTTTGTCCATTTTCTTTTATCCATTCAGTTAAAAAAAAAATCCATAGCTACTCCTAACAATTTGGGATTTTTGCTGCCTGTCTTTGCTGCCATCAGCTCTCTTCCTGAGTACTTAGTATCTTGTAAGGCCCATTTGAGTTCACATTAGAAGAGATAAAATTTTAATAAAAAGTTATGGGAGTGATATTTTAACAAAACCAATTTTAATTGAAATTACCTCAAATGCAAACACATCTTTCCATGTTAGGTTTGGTATACCCGTTTCAAACCATCTCAAACCCATTTAAAAGCAAAATCCATCACTTGGACTAAAACTAAGGTGTCATTGTCACTTTAAATCACAACTCTGTATTTCAGCAATTGGCATCTCATGAAGTGGTTGTGCCACTTGCAAAATATTCAAGGACAATATTAAACAACATCCACAACCTTCCCAATGTTATTTAAAGAAAAATTAGGTTTTCTATCTAATTTCTTTGCCTCTTCAAATACTGTTATTAACATTCTTTTTCACGCATCTTTGTTTCCCCTCTTTCGATTTTAATTATGTTTTTCTTTCTAAATTAATCCTTTGTTTGAACTGTTACTTTTGAGAGAAAAATAGAGTTGTACAACAAGCAGCTGAATATTTGCCAGTTTGCTTTGGGTCTTTTCATGTTCCTTCTCAGAGGCCAGATTCGACAAGGTGCTGAGCATCAGGCAACTCACTAAAAGTTGAGGGTGCTGAGAATATCTCAGAAGAGCCTAGCATATTGCAGGATCATGCCTTGCACAGCAAGTTCTCCAAGTGATGACTATTTATGTTTCACTGAATAGACTTAGCATAAATTTTAACAACTCTGATATGATTGGGATTTTTTTAATGGGCAAAGAGGAGGCATTTTTCATGACCATATCACTCAGCACTTTGAGAATGAAGTGTACAGCAATGCCACCCAAAATGTCTGGCAAAGAACCAGATGTCATAGTAACAAACACACAAATACTGGAATACATTAGAGGCAATTGCAAGGTACGTAAGCTCCTCAGTGCTGAGAAGGCAGCCAGATCACTGTAAGTCCTGCTTAATCAAATAATAGTACAAAACAAACTTACACACAATCACCAAGAAACCACAAGGATGACCCCATAAGTACTGGACATGTTTTACTATTCACTTGGATTCTATTTTTTATGTTACAGATGCAGCATTAAGTAATATTCTAAATATGCATGTTAACTAAATAATAAATTTAAATATTTTTTTAAAAAATGCAACGTTAGCCTAAAATACTTACAATTTTTCCGTCTGTTACACAGATAGTTTATATTCACTGCTTCTCCACTTCCTGCAGAGAAGCATTTTTGATTTCTTTCACAGGTGTGGTAATGAGCCACAGAGTCTGCAGCTGGACCTGAGTAGCACCTGTATCACTGGGATTGGAATTGTGCAGGACCCTGTGCTGAGGGGCCATCGCTGCCCTTCTGCCAGCTGCCTTAGCCAGGCAATGCTGCAGCACCTCTGGGAGGCTGCTCTCACACGGAGCTGTGTGACACAATCTGTCCCTGCAGGACAGAAACTCACACAGCTCACAATTACCTTGAGTTAACTTTAACAAAGGCTCACTGAAATCCTTCTTCTTAAAAGCTGCATATATTTTCCCAGGATTTTCCTTGATATAAGAAAATTATTTTTATGGCTAAGTGTTGGCATTACAACTATCCCTATAACAACTTAACTCATGGATATATTGCTTTTTCGATTCAATTGTGTGCAGTCAGGTTTTATCTACTGTACCTAAACATATCACACAATCAGGGAATCACAGACTCATAGGATGGTTAGGGTTGGAAGGGACCTTAAAGACCAATTAGTTCCAACCCCCTTGCATGGGTGTGGACACCTTGCACTAGACCAGATTACTCAGAGCTCCATCCAGCCTGGCCTTCCATGGATGGGGCCTCCACAAGTTTCCTGGGTATCCAGTTCCACTGACTCACCAGCCTTATATAACGTTGTTATATATAACGTTGATACAACACAGTGATTTACATTTACATATAATGCTCTAGCTGTACAGTAACTTCATGTAACACAGAACCTTTCATTATGAAGAATCCACCCAAACTAAAATCTTACCCTCTTTGTGGAACCTGAATCAAACAGCCCCTCCTGATCATAAGAAGTATCAATACAGACAAAGATAGATTGCAGAAACAGTGGGCCTGTGGGTATCATGGAAAGCTGAAAAAAACTGCATATGAAATGTGGTTTGAGGTGTGGTTTGAGATGTGGTGTGAGGTGTGGTTTGTCTAATATGTAAATAGCACTGCCTTAGTTTTTGCTTAACTTCATGCAAACATCCCTTAAAAACCTTTAAAAATTGAACTTAAGCAGTGTCCATTTGCTTCACCACCAGGTCCACAGCAAAGTCTACAGCCCAGAAACAGTGCTGTAAACCTCACCCTGAATACCAGTAATCAGGGGTGTTACCATGTTCTCTTGGTAAATGTTGTGCTGATGATAGAATCTTGTTTGACAGACAATAACTTGTTTATAAAATGCTAGCAATAGGTTTCCATTCAAAAATAAGTATAGCCCTCATCTAATTACAGAATGACTTTCCATCTGTTATATCCTCTCAAAATTCTATACCTATCTGTATACACACATAATTCTAACATTCACTAACCCTATATATCATAAAAATCTATTAAAAAGTAGCTATGTTGACTTTCAAGACAGAAAAAAGGCAAGCATTTGTTCTGAATCTACACAAGCGAAAGGACTAAGAAATACTAGATCAGGCACCAAAAAAAAGCAAAAAAGCTAACAAACTAAAAAAAAAGATTGTTAGAAGTTCCTGCTCCTACAAAAATTCCTGCTCCTTTTGAACTACTCAGCTTATATCAGAAAACATCAATGCAAATACTTAATCCTTCATAATTTACTCAGTTTTAGCAATTAAGAATAGTTTTTCCTAATCATAGTCTTTTTGTTTCTGTTTTGCTCTTTTCTAAACATAAATGCATATAATTTTTTTGCATTCAATATTTTCCTTTATCACATCTCTTCCATCTTTTTTATTGGACATAATTTCTTCTGCTGGTGCTTTGCATACTTTGAGCTTTCAACAGGTTAGACCTGAGGTTTGTATTTCCTCCTTATCATTCACACATATGATAAAAAAAAAAAAAAAAAGAAAATGTATTTCTAAATAGAAAACTTTTTGATGTCTGTGTCCACAAACTTCTTTCCATACTTCCATTAGTAAGTGTCTCAAACTTTCCCATCATTAACCTCTTTACTGTTCTGTATTCTGCCTTCTCTCTTTTTGCTTTGCATTCACCAACTGCCTCAATAGATAAAGAAAAAAGTGAAGTCCTTTCATTAAAAAGGTACAACGAAGGCTAAAGAACGTTCTGTTATGGTTTAGCTTCTCAACTTGTTTTTCATTAGTTTAAGGAAAATTAAAAACAGTCACTTGGAGATCAATGCAAAGACACACAAAAATAGTGATTGAAAACGTTTAAAAACTATTTTAAAATAATTTTAATGAAAATATTTAATTTCTGAGAAGATATATCCTTAATAATAAAGAATATCTTTCTTTCATAATGTACTTCACATGTAGATCACAAGGCATGGTACTAATGAAATCGGGTAACTCAAATTTTATAGAAATGGCACCACAGAAAGGTAAAATGGTGCTCAGCCATCAAGTCAGGTACAACACCTGAACCTGCAGCACCTCGATGCTGTATCTGCTTGCCAGAGCTGTCTCCTCTCTGGTTTTGTTTTCTTAGGTAAATTGCTGAGGATAGGGAGTGAGATACAAGAAAAGAGGAAATCTAGACCATGTTCTAAAATGAATATCAAAGTGACCTATTGAGGTCTTCTCAAGTACACAGTCAAACTGGCTGAACATGAGAGCTCAGCAAGAAACAACTGGATGAATATGGGAGCTGAATGGAACAAATCCCCCAATTATATATGATTTCTATAACTTTATTGTTATCTAAACTTAATTTGGACTCTTCCGTAGAAAAATCCAATCTAGAAAGTTTGCAGTAAAGCTAAATTAAGATGCTTGGGGGGGCTCTTGCAACTGAAGTTTACTCAAAATTCTGTAACAAAACATCTGCCTAAAGTCGTGAAATCACTCTCAAGTCTGAGATTATACTGTGTAAACATCATATTAGGGTAAATTCACTGATAGTTTCAATGCTTTATTGATTTTCTGATGTTTGGTGGAATTTTTAACAAGTTTGCTGTATTCTTCTGGGTTGTTTCTTGTAATATTGTGTATTTTAGTTGATACCCATAAAAATCACAGTATGGTTTTATGATTTGCCCTGTTTCTCCTAAATTCCCTTTCCTTCTCCAAAACTGACATAACATGTTCTATCAGCAAGCAAAGCTTCTGGTGAATTTTTTGACCCTTTCTATCTTTTAACAGTCATTCAGCATCAGAATACATCAGCAAAAATGTCTTTTTATCTTGTGAATTTCAGACATTAGATGGCCATCTCTCCTGGAAAGGCACCAGATTAGTTTGTTCTATAGATGGTTCACAGTGGAGTTCTCTTTTTTAATAACTTCCTAATACATAAATGAATGTACTGGTTTCCGCTGATTGAAAGTGCCTCTATCAAGGTACAAAGGCAGACTAAGAAGCCTTTTCATATTTCATCTGATCTCAGGTCATTGAATTGATTCTTCATATAATAGTGAAAAGACTTCAAGATTCTGTAATTAACATTTGGGGTACTGCTAGCACATGATCTTAGCACTCTCTATATTAAGGAAGTGATAACTTTTTTTTTTTTTTTTTTTTTTTTTTTTTTCTGGTGGCACTGCTTTTGCTAGCTGTTCCAAAGGCTTACCAAAAATTGTATGTTTCTGCCCTCTGTGCTCTAAAATTTGTGTATCAATGGAATTATTTTCCTCTTGGCATCACACTATGAAAACACTTTCTTTTGATCAGCAAACTAACAGGCTAGTTTTTACATTGACTCACAATTAGCCTAGATGTTATTTTAATTTATTGTCTTATTGTTTTTCTGAAGAACTCCAGGATTCTTAAGACATTGGTAGGCTTGCACAGGGATGTATTTTTTAATAATTGTAGTTATCATTACGTGTCACTAAAATGAAAATATCTGAAGTGCTTCAAAAGAACATTCACAAGAATTTGAGAGTAAATGACACTAATCATGAGAGCACCTCAAAGTGTATAATTTAACAATACACAAAATAAGGAAAGCACAACACAGAATTCCCATATCAACTCAAGTTTTAAAAATCTGTATTGGAGCCAAGATACCTAGTGTCTTATCTAAACCTCCAGGAAATCAACCCCCAAACACTAAAACGTTAAAGATGGAGGATGTAGCCACTGAAATCCATCTTTAGGGGCTCAAAACATTTTCAGGGCACAGAGTAAGCATTTTTGATAGGGATCTCACATTAAATTGACCTTTCCTGGTGAAAAGATGCATTACCTGTAACCAGCTGCTAACCCTGCCCTGACCTGCCCTGAGTCTCAAGGCTATGGAGGTGTGATACACTGTTTTCTTGCTTGTCTGCTGCAGTTTTCCCAGCCAATGTAATTCAAATGCATATTGCCAGCAGGGAGGGAGGCCATGTGATTAAGTGGGGAGAAGAAAGGTGTAAGAGCACCCTGATTTTGATCCTGATTGAGCCACTGGAGGAATCTGTGGCTTTCAGGAACTACTTGGCTTCTTCAAACCATCATCCAGTTTACTGGTCGAGATAAGAAGCCCTGCTCCAAAAACCACGGTCACACCGGCCAAGGTAAGCATTTCGTGTAAATAGATGAAGAGGAAACAAATCTCTTTTTTATTCTTTTTGTGAAATATTTCTAAATAACACTTAACGAGGCAGCTAGGGCTCAGGAAACGCAGCTAATCGTGCTCTGCAGATATAAAAGCAGTGACAGCTCGCTCCCTTCTGTCCTGAGCACCGGTCTACCATGCAGCTAATGCTCTCTGACTCCTGCAGGAGAAGGTAAAAGCTGAAGATTGTTTACCATTTCCAGGCAGGAAAGGTTGCTTATCCACCAGTGATTGAGCCCCAGCAGCACTGGCCTTTTGAACAGAAAGAGGCTGAGAAGACATACATAAGTTAAGCAGCCTTCTTGTTCCTTGAGGGGAGCACACCCCTCAGCTGAAACATGAGCAGGTTGCTGCTAAACACTTTCCCTCCTAAAAACCTCTTCTGGGGGGTAAAGCATTGGAGAATAAACAAAAAGGTATATAAATGTAACACATTTCTACAAAATGCCATAAATAAAACATATTTTGATACTCATAAAAGTATGATGAACTGCTCAGATAAACCCACTGCATCAATTATAACAGTACCTGTGTACTGAAGAATACATTTAAATAATAGTTTGCTTCAGAACACGCTTTAAAGAAAGCAGAGAACTCTGTTCATTTTTGATCCTCACAAAGTGTAGTTATTTTTGGAAAGAGAATTGTTAAAAATATTAATGTTATTGGATGGAGCAGCACAGTTTACAGTAATTGCTACTGGAGTCTGTCTGGTGATTGGTGGTCAATATTTTCACATGAGACTCCCCACAAAAAAATGTGCTCTTTAGCCTGCACTAAACCAAAAAAATACAGAGAATTCGGGTGAGGAACTGGAGAGTATCATTGTTTCATTTACAGTGAAAACCGCTGCAGTTCCAGAGCTAGCACCCTGGCTATGTATCTGTATATTCTCTGAAAATAGAGCTGGCTTTGGATTGAACCATCTCTCACCAGCTATACAGAGGGGAAGTGATGTCACTCTGAAAATAAATATAGAAATGGGTTTTCTGGAAATATTTATACTTTGTTCATGGATAAAGTGCTGAATGTACAGCCAAGGAGAGTCCATTGCTCAGCTTCCACCACTTGAAAAGGGAAAAGTTTTTAAACTTGCAAAGATTCTCACTCCAGGGACTTTTTTTTCTTTTAAAATAACTGACTCTTGACATAACCTTGTCTGTTCTAAAGGCCAAACATTTTCCTTACTCCCAAGTGCTTTGTGAGCCTTAGGGATATATTGTCCCTGGCAAAACTGGGATAGCAATATCCTGGGAACGGGTGATTTCCATCAGGGACAAGGAAATCGCTCCAAACCACATTTCATTCTGGTTACAGCATTTTAATGAGATTTGCAAGCCCTTCTGAGACAGTCGCAAGAAACATTCAGCCCCAAACCCTCAATCAGAGTCCTGAAAGTTATTCTAATGTCTCGGCAGAGGATGGATCTTAGGACTCCAGTTTGGCTGGGGCATTTCTTAGATGATATTTACCATTGATTAATTAGGGGGTGACTAAGTATTGACCTCCCAATTAATTCTGAAAGAAGCTGGATGACTGGAAATACCTAACAACATTTGAGGAGTGACTGTTCCCTGGAAAACAGCTTCCAAAAATCTTTCTCAATAACTTCCAAACCCCTTCATGATATGAATTTCAGCTTAATCAAGACACTCTTATTCTAATGAACACATAATTTCCTGTGAGAATATGTGCAAGTATTTATATGGGAAATAATAAAATCATAGGTAGCAATATAACTGTTAATTTGCAGTAAGCGTGTATATATGTGAATGCAAATGAAGGCACCATCATCTATCTCTCTGTGATCATGCCTCAGTCACTAATACCTTGTTTGCAAACAGTGGTGCATGGATCCATATATTCCACTTAGACTGAAAAAAGCAGCTCATTGAGAATAGGTTCTATAACACCAAAAGGATAAAATAATAAGGGGCTGTTTAAGAAACAAAGGGTTAAGAAGCAAATCTCTAGAGTAAAAAGTGATTTAAATTTAATCAGAAATGAACTGTGGTTCAGATTGTGCTGGTTTTTTTCAGTTTACACATTTTGAATTAATGTAGCATGGATTATGTTGCATAAAGCAATGACAATACATGAATTCTATTCATGGAAATTACTCATCCATCAGCCAGCGTCAGGTACATTCAGAAGCACATGCATTAAGTTCTGCACTGTAAGTTCAAGTCATTTGTATGTGAATAATGCTAGTTGTGAAAAGGAAAACAAGAAGAGATAAGGAAACTTTGGGATCCTTCTGCACTGACTTCTCTTTGACCCAGGAAAGAACAATGAATGTTTGCTTTCCCTTGGAAGGGGTGCCGACAAGGCTACACAAACAAAGAAGCAGAAGCTCAGCTGGTGCAAATTAGGACAGTTGCATTGACTTAATGGAACTGCATCCTTTCCCCCAGCTAAAGATCTGGACACAAATGTTAAAGGTTCCTGTGCTATAATTTTTTCAGGACAAGGATCAGTCATGAATCCTTTCACAAATCTTCAAACAGAACTTTTCCCAAGCAGATTTTGCAGATCTGAGTCTGATTTTCTGTTTCTTGAATGCCCCGAAATATTTGATACTTCTTGTAATAGTGTTTTTACTAGTTCAGTTTCCACATTATTTTGTTGATTCTGTAGTATTGCAGTGAAAAAACCCCTGTCAGTCCTTCCAGATCCTTCTCAGTTCACTAGCACTGTGCACTCATCAGCAATATTCAAGGGGGCCTGGCCGTGTATGCCCATATGCGTCCTTCAGTCCATCTCCCAAAAACAAACCACAGCCTCTAAAAATGAGCAGGCAAAGGCCAAACCTGCGTTTACCTCAATAAAAAGACTGCACTCTATTTTTAAGAATTTCTTTCTGATGGAGAAACCACTTCCACTTACCTAAAAACACTAACAACTAAATTAGATCATAAAAAGGAAAACATTTGCCAAATTTTACTGCTGTCTGAAGCTCTATCTCTTATATGGGTCTGAAGTGAAGTGGTATCATGTTTGCCTGGAAACTGAACTGGTTTTAAAACAGTAAAAGAATGTTTGTAATAGCTTGTCATCCTCGTCAGTGCTATTAGTGTCCAGTAAACTCTCTCCTTGTAAATCCATAGATGTCAAAGGTTTCTGTGGATCTTTTCTAAGCAACTGTATAGTTTGGCATAATGTCTAATTGGGCAGAGGTGAAGGATCCTGGTGTACAGATCTTGGATACTGCTATTGTCTCCTCTCTTAGAAAGTCCGGGAGTTTTCTAATGCTCCTATTTGGCAAATGCATTTTGGACGAGAGCCAAAAGACTGCTTTCCTCTGGCTCTTGGGAAGACTGGTACTCCAGAAGAAATCAATAGAGCCCAGTAAAAACAAAGGAAACCAAAAGAAGATGTCTGTTAGTGACTGTATGACTTTTGGGCTTAGATGTGCTCTGCCATAGTAGCTTGTATTTACTGTTCATTGATACTCAGATTAACACCACTGTAAGAGGGATTATAACAAAGAAAAACTTATGAAAAGAAAAGTAAAAGGGAATAGAAAAAAAAAAATAAAGAAGACTGAAACAAGAAGAAGGAAACAAGCAGAATGGGGAGAGCAGCCTGACTGGAAAAGCAGAGAGTCGCATGACCAGACACTGCGACTGAATCCTTGAGAATAAAAACAAGACTGACCTGTTAGAAAACTTTATTTTCAGGAGAATAAAGGAGCAATGTTAATTTGAAGAAAGCGTTTTTCTTGAGGCAGGGACAGCTGGATGCTTTTTGTTAATAAAGCAAGATCTGTTCCAGGTAGTATTCCGTAGCAGTATGTGTATCTCTATCTGTACCCCCTTTGCAAAGGTCCCATGAAAACACTATGAAAACACTATTAAATTATTGCTTGCCATTCTAATTTTGATGCTTTGCTGAATTTCAGAAAATAGTTGCCAGCCTAAACTGTGAACTGCTTTAAATCACTCCTATCCAGGTGATGATAAATGCTCTCTAGATTTTATCTGTAGAGTGGAAAAAACAAACAAGAATACGTTACTCAACCCCTAAGATTTTTTAGAAACTGAAATTCATCTAAAGGAACACTTGAGTCCTGTCTACCCCCCACTGAAGTGATTAGGAATTTCAGCAAAATAAAGAATGAAGGTGAGACTGAAATGCCCATGTAATCAACCTTCACCAAAAAATCTAATACGAAGTTAAAACTCTTTTGAGATAAGTGCAAACATGAGAGCACTGAAATAATACTGAAAGAAATGAAGGAGGCTTTTTAAAATTCCCAACTTGTGCTTTCCTCAAAGTGTAATTCAAAACCGATTAAAAGTATTAAATCCTTTTTATGCAAAGGGTTAATAACAAAATTCAAATAGTGGTGTGGTGTCCCATGGATACTCAATAATGAAAATTCAAATGCTCATTTCTTTAAGCCTTTTGTGTCCCTTTTCTAGATAATTGGTTTTTTGCCTAATTTTTGAGGCTATTTAATAACACCTCCTGCTAGACATTTCATGTAAACTCAGCAAGAAGAGGCATCGCGAGTAATAGAAAAGACTTCTGCTCATTTTAAAGCTCAAATTCATACTTTTCTTAACAAAGGAGACCCCCACTGTTAGAGTTTGGCAACCAGCAGGTCAACTGCATTGGGGAAGATTGGATTAGGGGGGCAGCTGACTGTGCAGTAAAGTCTCCACTCCAAAGCAGGATTTTTATGTAAATTCCATTATAATTCATGCTTTTTGGAGATAATGAAATGGATACAGAACACTTCAAGGTTTCCAAGTCAGCAAAATAATGAACAGGGGCATTCATAAAGTTGATTTAATACATTTTTTTAACATTTGGACCCTTGCATGAATAGGATTGGCATTTGTTCAATGTATCACATGAAATTTGCTTTTAATACCACTGTCTAAACCCAAAACTTTTCAGGCTATTAGTGATGTGCGAACATCAGCTATCAAGAGTTTTCCTCAGTTTAAGCTCTAATAGGCTGTATCGTTTTCCAAGTGTTTGCCTGAAGGCAACTTTTACCAAAGAATCAGCCAAATATATTTTGAAAATAGAAAATTTTCAACTTAACAACTTTATGTAACTGTCTATGAATATGCCACAGCTTTTTTTATCAATGAACTTCAAATAAGAAGAGTCTGGGGTCAAGGGGGACATGACAATGATCTTCTACTCTGTTCTCTCGCATAAGGTGTAGAATTTAATTTGTCATATGTCCTTTGATCATAGTGGAACCAGAACCTGGATGTTTAGATATTTCTACCAATTTGTATGTTTGCTGATTACAAAATTAAAATGTATATACATTTGTATATTTTCTATCTATTTGTAAAAGTGTGCACAGGTAAAAACTTAACATGTCTAAGCACTAAGCATTTTTAGACCAGAAATACTTTCAAATGTAGAGGTCTGCCTTTCAATTCAGATGACATAAATACCTCTGGTGTAAAATATGCAGTGAGAATACTTCTACCAAATTGAAGTGCCCATGCCATCAGGTCTATCAATCATCTTAAATACTAGAAAGACTAAAGACTTCGTATATATATATATATATGTATATATATATACGAAGAATATAACACACATGTATACCACCTAAGAGCTGTGCCAGGCCTTTGGGTACTTCTCTCCTGGGGTTTTTGTGTTAATTTTAGTATTAACCTATTATTAGTGATAGTCAGGTTCACAGTGCTCAACAGGGATACCTATTCAGTAACCACATTCAAGGCAAAACTGTACTGCTAATACTGTTAGTGTCTTTATACACAACTTCCCCATTGATATAAATTCTTCTCTTAAAGGAAAGGTGAAAACATCTGCTTTTAGGACCTGAAAGAAGGAAATCATTAGCAAATATGTAAACTACAGATATAGAAAGATTAGCAAAGTTCAAAAATTGTAAAATACTGAGGCCATTGATGTCTAAAATAGTACTCTTCCCTCTTGGTGTAAGTTTTCCTTCAAACAAGCATCTATTTATTTAAATAAGAATATTCACAATACAGTTTCTCTTCAACATATATAATAAAAACAGAAATCAACTAGTGTTCCAAAAATATTTCAAAAAGAGAATTGACCAAGATTTGAACCACAATAGAGTTTGTATCATGTGAACATTTAGCTATTAAGATTTTTTATTATGATTGATGAGGCTAAAAGGTGAGTTTATGAATTAAAGTTTGCAAGCTCTGTTGTTTAATGAAAAACATTGAGAAGCCACAGAAAATCTGAGAAACAGCTATTCTTATTGTTTAGACCACAAGATCACACTGGTCATATTGTATCATTTAAGAGTAAATGTAATAGGCTTTTCTGAAACAAACAAAAGCAGTAACAAGTTATAAACAAACGTGATTTGTGGGGGTTTCATGGTTCCAAGTTGTTCATTTGGTTATAATCACATACCTTGCTTTTCCTAGGGAAATATTCAGCCAAATACACTCACTTCAGGAATAAAAAGGAAAATGAGAAGCAACACAGAGAGAGAAAACATGTTAGGATCCTGCCCTGATTCCATTGTACTAAGCAGTAATTACTCTGGAAAGTGCCATTAAGCTGAGTACTCAGTGGGCCAGGTTCAGCTACCCATATTCATGCAGATTTAACACACCGGCCATCAGCGAGTCCTCCTGGGCCGTGCTCTGAACATCATCACACAGCGAGCAGTTACTAATATGAACAGTCCCGCTGACTTCAATATAATTATGGAGAAGAAAAAAACAACTCAGGGTGGGTACAGTCGGTATCAAAATCAATCTCGACAGGAGTAAGGATGGCAGAATCAAGTCTTCTGGGCACAGCCAGTTCACTTAATGCTATAGTGAAACACAGCAAAAAGCATTTATGCCTGATAGACTAAATATCGGGATGGAAAAAAACCCCTTTTAATTAAGAATGATAGGAGTAGAAAATCTTCTTCCTAGAAGAAATAAGAATATACCAAAGATACAAGCAGAATCAAAACAACAATAAAAAGCCACTCTTTTTTTCTGTGCTTAGGAAATGAATAGAGTTGAATTGCTCTTTGTCACAGCAATATAATACTGTCTTCAGGTGGTCACTGTTTCCATGTCACCTTTGAACCACGCAAAACCCTCGTCAACATGCTCCTCAAATATTCTGTTGTTTTCTTTCAAGGAGTGATTTATAACACTTCACAGCAAGGAATGTGCCACATCCATTAAACATTAATACTCAGTTATAGTTTTCTAAATCATAGCTATCTGCTTTGTAGTCTTGTGCTTGACTTGTACTTCAGGAAAAGAAATATATATTTTTCTGTTCTGCCATTTATTTATTCAGCACCAGGCTCTACTGAAATCTCCTGAAAACAATGAGAAAATGTCTTTTTGTTTGTTTTTAAAAATACCTGACTTTGCTTGAAATACACAGTGAGAGACAGTATAAATATGAGTAACCATTTGATAAGACTTGAACTGAGACCACAGCACAATATGTCATAGCTAGGACAGCTCAAGAGAGCTGCCAGAAGAATTCCCTCCAAAGGAAAAAGCCTACAATGACCTTATATGGGATGATGGGAGAAATCCAGAGAAAGTGAGATTTATCTTTAAACTGGAGAAGAACAGTGGTTTTGACCACAGAAGAGAGATGTTTCCACTGGACAGCTGGTCTCTAGCTGTCCCACCATACTCATAGGTACTCCTGCCTCTGACATCTTTTCTGAATACAATTTACTAAATCACTTGAGCGCATATTTAAAATTATGTACAAGAATAATCCCAGTGAAATGAATGGAAGTAACTATGTGTTTAAAATTAGACACATGCTTATGTATAAGGCAGAATGAAACACATAATCCTCTCAACATGGTATTTTCAAGTTGTGCTTGAAGCTTGGTGCATGAAAACATACACAGTCCCAGAGCAATTCACAACACCTTACCAGTCTTGTCTGTGACACTCATTCCAAGCCATTAGATCCTGGATCCATGGGGAAGATGACTGCAGCATGCTGGAGGCATAGGCTTCCTTGAGCACTTTTTGCTAGCTATGAAGCAGAATCTGCTGTGCTATGAAAAATATATGTCTTAGGGGAAGGATTTGGAACTAATGCACTCTAGGGCATTCTTAAACTCAACAAATCAAGTGATCAAAGTATTAATATTTTTTTTTAGTACATCAGTATTTTCCATCACTGTAATCTAAGCACAACCTTCCAGCTACCATCTAGTTATACTGGACTCCACTCTTAACAACCCAGCACCATAAGCATGGTAAAAGCCTTGGTGCCAAAAAGAGAGCTCTGGAATTCAGTTGGAGGCCCTGGGAAGCCCCAAACCATACCAGTGTCTAGTACAAACTGTTTATTGTCAATTTTGTAATCTATGGTAGTTATTACATTTCAAATACAAAGAAGAAGTCTGCACTGTATAATGTGAAAGAGAAGACAAAGCAACCCCATCTCAACATGTGCAGTAGACAGTAAAAGCATTTCTCTACATGTACATGAGGAAATTAACAGCATTCCCCACATATTCATTCAAAGCAGTGAACATGCTGCGCTGGAAGCACATATACATTAGAGAAGCAGAATTGCTTTAAATAATCAAAATACACAAAGGAACATTTTTCTGTGTGGCTGGAAATAACCCTGACAAATGTTAATGTTTTGCAAATGAAAGACATTCTTTAAGAAGCAACATAAAAAACAGAGCAAATTTTCAGATGCATACGAAGTAAGCTCCTGTATTAACCTGTTTTACTACCTAGATGTATACAAAGATCATTGTGTGATGAACAAGTACATTCAAACTACTTTTTTTTTTTTTTTTTCTGAATTATGAATGTATTTTGGCAAGATCCAGAGAAGGTCAACAGCATGATTAAAGATATGAAGAAGTTCCATATGGTGAGATACTGAAGAGAAGTGGACTACCTGAGTTTAGCAGCAGATTTTGCTGATGTATAAAGCAATGAACGACAAGGACAGACCTATGTGTTTTTCCCTGTGTATATCAACAGACAAAAGAGCTTCAGCCAAATTAAGGAACAGCATTTTTAGTGTCCCTGCTATTACGTTACTCAGCATATAATTAATCAGTGAAATTCGTTGCTGCAATAAAATACTGAGATAAATTGATTGCAAACAGGATTAGTCACACACGGATAAGACCAACATACTGATTAAAACTGAATAGGATGATATATAACTTCCATTTCTCAGTTTTGATTCCTCAGAACACAGCAACTGTAAAGTTCAGCAAAAAGCCTTACACAGGTATTTTCTGGGTAGGGGAGAAAAAGCAGTCTTTTGTCACGGTCTTTGAAAGGTGTGAAACATCAAACAAGAGGGCTTACTTTACTATGACAATTTCTATATTACAACTCCCTACAAGATATTTTTTTCTAATTGAGAATACTGACAATATATAATAAGTAAACAAAAACTGAAATTGAAAAGCAAGATTGAGTTGCAGCTAGTGTCTACAATAAATGAAGCTCAAATCCTGCTGTTATGTTTCTGACAACTTTAATAACAATAGATCATCTTGTTTTAGTTGCACACTGAGAGGGGGCTGCAAGGTATGTCACCCACAAGAATGACTAATGTGTTATGCTTATCACTTAAGAAGCAGAACTATCTGAATTCTGCTTGCTAACTGCAGGACAGTGCAAATTACCCTGACAGCACCGTGTGTTCCTCCTATACCTTGCTTACAGGCCAGGATTGCTAAGTCCCAATGTATTAATAAGTAAGTACAAGTATTTCAACAATCAGCATTTTAGCATTTGCATGCAAACTCTCATGCTGTGTAATTATACACAGTGCTGGCACTCAAATTAATTAAAGCTGATTTCTCTGTGACTGCAAACTGGTCATATCCCCAGACTTGCTCTAGTATGAAGTCATCACCCTATATTCAACATGACACTTTATGTCCCTAGCATTCTTAGCAATGCTAATATGCAACAACTGTAAATTAGGCAATATTTTACAGAGCAGCTGACAACCGCTGGTTAGTTGTTCAGTTCCTCCTCCCCCTCCCCCCGACACTTTCCACATAAAAGTAAGAAACCAGTTATTTCCATTGTGCTTGCTTTGTAATTATCTGAACAATGTAAACAAATTACATACATTGTTTCAACAGATACTCGCCCATGTTTGATTAGGGGTTACAGAAAACTTATAAAACACAAAACCCAACAACAACATCAACAATGTTTGTTTGATGCTAACGTGCAATTAGTCTCTGACAATTTCAATGTTAATTTAAAAACTCCTTCTCTTTCTCTTTTTCCCTGAAATGGCTTTTTAATTTTAAAAGGCATGCTCTTGCCAGTCAAGAATAGGGAACTGGGGAGGCAGAGCAGAAGAGCTGACTGTTAGATTTCAGGACTCCTCATCAAATAAAGTGGAGCTGTAGAAGAGACAGTTCTTTGCAGCAGAGATCCATAAATGCTGACTTCTGGGGCAGTGCTGAGTTCCAGTCTCTTTCACAATAAAGTTGCCTGCTCTGACTTTATAATTTGGTTGAAAGAACTCTTACCTTAATATATTTTTTCAGCAGAGATCTCCTCTGAGAAATTAAAATATTATAGTGATCTTTTATCTTACAAATATGACTGCAATAGGACCATTCTCCTATAACCTTCAGAAACAGAAAATAATATAATCAAGCCCATTGGTATTTTGCATTCACAAAATTTCATACAGACTGGTTTTTTTCAGCTACAGAACTGAATTACTCCAAGAGAGCTTATGGCTTTATTTCCTTGGAGCCATAGACTGCTCTTGGTGCAGAGCTGCTCTCCTAGAGCTTCTCCTGCTTGTGCCAGTAGATTTACCATAGCAAGTGACAACAGCAGTTTAAAAGATGATCTAACTCTCACACTAAAGTAAACTCCCAAGTAGGATCAGATATTTGTTTTCTCCACATAATTTGGTCCTCAGAAAAGGCAGAGTCAAAATATGACAAAAGAGAATTGTACAAGCTGATATCCTAATAAAGAAGTTTCTTTATGCTAACATAAATCATAAAGAGAATTTCCATATCCTAACAGTAATAATCAGCATAGGAAGTTCTCTTCCCTCAGTTGACACAGAAAGTGCTGAAATACAATGAACAGATCAAAGTCCACCTTCTTTAGCCTGAATTGAAACACTGTTGTTGCTGTTATGCTCCTTCCTTCAGTGTTGAGCATGTTTAGCTCTTGCTGGATTTTAGGTCCATTTTCATCACTTATAAAAAAATGTAAATCAGAAAAAGGCATGTTGGCTGACATTGTTTTGACATGGTGAGAACATGGAAACGCTAGAAAGACTTATTTTGGGTTAACGAACTGGAGATATCTGAAACATAGAGTGATAAATATAGACTTGGCAAATATTTGCAGAATCAACTGAGCTTAACCAATTAGAATATTTAGAATGCCTCTGATAATGTTTTAAAAATTAGCAATGGCCACATATTTTGTGAGTCTCCATTAAAATCAAGAAACACTGAAACTAGGCAAAGGCAAAAACCATTCCCGTATCTTTCTAAATGTTGGTTTCTTTTCAAATGCTACAGTATATTCACATACTTCTGTTCTTTACTTGGACAGGCCAGGCCCAAAGACTTGTCTCTATTCACAGAATCACAGAATAAGCTGAGTTGGAGGTACCCTCAAGGATCACGGAGTCCAACTCCTGGCCCTGCACAGCCCCATCCCCAGGACTCACACCGCGTGCCCGAAAATATCCTGACCAGCACTGCTGCAGTGCAGATAACACTAGAAGCAAACAGTATTTTGTGGCATTTCTTGTGTACTATGCTAGGACCATAACATTGTTTGAGCCCTGTCTGCAATGCTAATTTCTACACATTGAAGTACCAACACTGCTAATGCTCCAATGGAGAGAGTACACATATAGCTGGAGTTTACTCCTGGGGAAGGCATAAATCAATACCAAAAAATGATAGACTAAAGGGAATTATTGTGCAATCATCCTTCTTCAGCACTGGAGATATCATTCTTGGTGGTTTTGAAAGCTCAGGTTTATGGTACTAGCTATAAATGCTATGATCTCCATTAAATATTTCAGAAGACATTCAACATCAGTGATAAATTCAACCTGCAACTGAGGCAGCACAGTTTCAGCAGCAGAGTAAGAATAGGATTTTGGCCACAAAATCCTTCCTGGATTAATGCTTTCTCAAAAATGCCAGTGAACTCAGTCCTCTAATTCTCACCAGGTCTTCCTTCACAAACCTCTGTAAACAGGATCAGTTCAGGGTGGATCCTCAGATTAGCACACATCTCATTCTTAGCCAGATGCAGTTGCATGAGTTGGAAGAGACAGGAATGAGACTAGAGGTCAGTCTCTGATGCCCAGACCTCACACAGGCCCTGTATATCCAAGAGAAGGAGATAACAAATGCAACTCAACAAAACATGACTTCAGTACACGGTGCTCTTCCATTCTGACATGTGGAAGACCTCTTGTAAGTGCTAAGATAAGGCGATATATAAGATAAGATGAGTCTGTTCACCATCTCTGAGCTTCACAGGCATGTCACTACCAATCAAATGTACACTAGAATTACTTGGAAAGAAGTCAGTCTGTGCCATCATGCTCCAGAGTGTGCTGCATTTCTGAGGCAGCTGAGCTATATGAAAAAAATGATAGGCACTATGGGGCCATTGAATAAAAAGCATTATGTTGTTATTCCTGTTATAAAGAAATAAATAGATTATCACTGAAGTGATCAAGTAAACTATTGCCCTTCTCAGGAATTGTTTAGATATGCCATGTCTCTCTGGAGAAAAAGAAAAGCATGCAGTATAGACACCTTTGATGAGCCCATTTAATTGTAAGTGCAGGAGCAGCTTATGCTTCTTGAGAAATTACCAAAACCTTTGTAGACAAATTTTCATCTCTTCTTGTTCATTAAAAGAGGTGTTTGGAAGACAAGGTCTTTATAGGCAAGGCTGTTAAGTGCATGAACTCTCCAAAAGGATGCTAGAAATAACAACACATGAAACAATAGTTCTTTGTTGGTTCCAGATGCTGTCTAGTCAGTTAATTTTAAAAGAACTATTAGAAATCCAGAGTCAGAAAGATGCAGATTTTCTAGTCCAGTAACCATGATTTCCTTACAGGTGATATGTGACCTAGAGCAAAAGAACCATGTTTTTGTGGTACACCTGAGAAACCTTATATTAGACTAACTTTATGGTGAATAAGTTTAAATAAGTGAGATGCAAAAAGTTAACCTGCGGTCCAAATATCACAATAAATGCCATCTGAAAAGAAAAGCCAAGAGCAACCATGTACATCATGCATGCAACCAACAGCTCCACAGTCTACCACATAAAAAACATGTGGAACATAGCCCTGGAAAGGACCTCTGTTTTTTCAAGGCAAAAAATTGAAAACCTCAATGTATCCTGTAGATTAATCTGAAACGTGGAAGCTTAGAAAAAAAGCATGTATAGCAAAGTAGCCTCTCTAGCCAAGTAATAGAGTTAGTAATAGATTGTTTACCCCAAGGACACTCTGGGATTACTCTGTTTTGCCATATACAAACTGAGAAGTTTCATAACAACTGATGAAAAAGACATCAGCTATTGATCATTCAGATAATAAGGATTTTTGGTGAGCTTAAAGCATAAATGGGTCAAGAGTAAAGGAGTAAGATTTATTATACTGAGTTTATATTACCAATGGGACTAAAAGCAGCAAGCTCCTGCTCAGCTTTTATACTCTGGTTCATTTTCATGCTTCGCAGCTCAAGAATCTCAAAGTTCTACATAAAGTTAACTTCATAGCTCTAATAAGAGACTGCTGAAGCTGACAGAGAAATTGTTGAAACTTATTCTGCAGCTTACCCTTTGTGACTGAGCAGATGCATTTCTAAATTTTCCTTCCCATCATTTACCAGCTCCTTCTCCACTATATTTAGGATTGAATGCTCATTTTCTGAACATTTCCCATTCTGTTGGGTTTGTTCCACATTTGAGAATCAGTAGGTCAAATGTGCTGCAGACTATTTTGTTAGACTTGTTAAAATCAAATTGGAACTGTATGATTAATGATATGACTCATCTGTGTTGGTTTGTTGTTTTTTTTTTTTAACAGGAAAGTAAACAAGTACTTGTCTAAAGCTCCACCTGCTTTGCTGCTGTTATGGTGCTGTGCATATCAGAGAAAACAATTCCCCCTTCTCAAGGCTGAACTAAAATTAGGCTCCACCTGCAAGATGTTAGTGAAATCTTACACAGCTGCATTCCAGAGACAAGTTCCACAGATTGCTTTTGGAAAGCGCTGTGCATTTCTGGCAAAATCAAAATCAAACTTGTTAGCTTTTTTTGCCTAACTTTTCAAAAATGTATTATTAATGATAAATGTAATTATTATCACACTAATCATGCTGATAAGTAATCTCAAAAATAGATTCATTTAAAAAGTAATTTTACACCCACATCCCACTGTATTTAACCACTTCTTTGCAAATGCAGGCAGTAATCATAATAATACTTAGCACTTAGACAGCACTTTATTCATTTATAGACACTTCTGTGGCACTCATCACCAGAGTAACTTTATTTTCTTTATTATGTCTTCAAAGTGCTGCACTGACATTAACAAATTAATCCTCACAGCACTTCAGTGGGACAAGAATAAGTCTGATCAGGCACTATTTACTAAGCAAAACTCTGCCCTTATCCACCCTCAATAACCTTTTGCTCACTAACAGAGTATGAACATTGGAACATGGATCACAAGGATTACAGAGCCCTTAAAACATATTCAAATTCCAGCTTTGAAGTGACAGACAATTGCTACTGAATTCAATAGCAGAAGGGCCTAAATAAATTTTCCTACCCTTTCTCACAATAATTCTTTCTGACAAGTGAATGCTGAATATTCCAATGTATGGAATTGTTGGAAGTGTCTACACAACTGTAAACACAACAAACCTAAACCAAATCACTATTTCATGTAGCAAATGGGAATGAGTTATAGAGACTTTATTTTTCCAGAGGTGATGGGCTTTTAAGACCTTAATTTATAAACAAAGCTTATGCATATTGAAGACTTAAGTGAAATTTGTGCTGGTTTTCATTTGCTGTGTTTACAGAAAGACAACTGCTTGTATGAGACTTTTAGTAATAATTTAAATGGGAAGTGGATTAACTAGATGTAAGTCATATATCTAGTAAACAAAAGACGAAAACAGATATTGTCTTGTTATGTATTTGATAGCTCCTCTGTAGATAATTTTAATAAATGAGAAAATATATACTCAAAATCTGGGATGTGCAGTGTCATTAACCAGTTGTAACACAACATAATCGATACCTGTAACTTATGACAGACACACAATGGATAAAATATCACAATTTATTTTGTGTGCCAAGATGCTAACATAAAAACAACTGAATCAAAATAGGCTACCTACTGCAGCGTGTGAGCAAACATTTTGTTTACAGTGCTTCCCAGTTGTTACTGTCAAAATAGAAATATAAAAGGAGGTTTAACTTTCAGCTCTGAGGTAGTGAACTCCTCTCTCTTAGCACACTATAGGCCATTAAAGACTTGACAGCCCCCCAAGACCGAGTAATTCTAGTGCACAATATAATAACTCACACCCCAGCGGGGTGGGAGTGGACTGGGGCACTTATCTAAGTTTCATTCACTGTGGCAGCCCAAGGGAACAGTGTATCAAGCCAGCTGCACTGGCTCAGTTCATCCTGTAACTTTACACTATTTTCCCTCTAAGTCACTACTAATCCCTCGGGTTTACATGTTTTTTTGGGCAGCATCAGAGAAAAGCAGTGTGAAATTGCCTGAAAGCCTCTTTATAAATAAGACTTATGATATAGACCAGTTCTGTTGTTGAAAGACTGAAAGAAATGCCCTTGAGGATTGCAAGAACCATTTTACAGGGCTCCTGCTGTGATGTTTTTTGTCTCTGTCTAATGACTGATAACTTCAAAAAAACCCCCAAAAAACAAACAACCATTCGAAGCTTCCTCTTCTAACTTAAGTCAAGTCTGTCTGTTTTACTTTTAGTCAGCTACAACAATACGCCCAAGAGAAAACATCTTTTGCTTAGCTATTGTGGCTATCTTATTACCAACAAATTGCCTCTTTTTAAAGATTTGTCTTACTCCCTGCAAAATTTTTAACACTTTGGGACAAATTCCAACCTGGCTGTGTGGGTGTGGCTGCATTGAAGGCAAGAGAAGATGAATCCACTAAAATAACAGGATTTAGTGCAGGCACTTCACGTGCATGTTTATGAGAAGCGTATGCTGCTAGTCTTGTGTCTCTGCCTAATATTCTGTGCTACAAACTGAGACACAGTGAGGGTCACTAATCCAAGGAGAAATTTCAAGCTGACCCTGCATATTGTTTAAACCCAACCTCAGTTGTTCTTGTGAGCTTGAAAAGCCATCTCATATTGGCAGAATTGTAGTTCAGGGATAAATGTTCGTTTAATCATGCAAACAACTGCTATAAGGTGACAGAAAAGATGGATTCTGCCCAATTTGGATCTTAGATGACAAACCAACCAGGTCTCATTTATAACAAACATAAACTGTGGTAAGATTTTTTTTTTCTTTTTTAATATTAAAACCTGGAAAATTCCCAATTCTCACAAAGAGTCAGAGTGTTTCAAATCACACCAAATGCACTATCTCCTGAGCTCATGCCTGAGCATTTATTGAAAAACAACCTTTAAAATGAAGAGTCTAGGAGATGTTACCTAACACAGTAACATCTCAATGGCTTTTCTAGCAGCCATGGCACCTGTTGATAGTTCTCAAATGAGTACCATACAAGAAACATCCCTAATGCCCACCAAACATGCAAAGTGCCAGTTGTCTTACCTTTAGGAGATCATGTTTGGAAACCTTTCCTTTCTCAAGGTTCACTTTCTGGGAAAGTTTGCATGCAGCAGCTGATTATACAACAGCCTTCAGGGCTCTAATAGTAATATTTAGAATCAGTCATTAGATCATGTAATGTTCTCTTCTTGCAAAATAATTAATAATACAATCCCTATTTCTGAACTCACAGTTTCTATTTCTTTATATATTTTATTTTGGATAGGGAAAAAAGGTGTTGCAGAAAAAATGATATCTTCTGTCAATCAATTTCAAGAACCAAGTTTCTTTCTTTTTGTTAACATTGGTTATGGGATTTGAACCACACTGAAGCAATTGTAAGTTGGCTTACTGGCTTTCCACTAAGTAAAGTTTAAAACATTCATCTTTGAATGACAACTTTTTCTTTTTAGTTCTAGTTAAAGATCTTGACAAATATATTTACCTTTTAACAATAGCAAATGAATTACTAACTTTAAGACACTGTCATTTGTTTAGTGAAAAAAACAACGTATCTTCGTAACTACCCCTATATGTATACCTATCTATTGGGACAAGAAACCTTGATTGGAAATTAATTTATCCTTTAGACAGAAATATGGATGAAAGAAGCACAAAACTATGTCTGCATTGATGGTTCATTGACCAATTTACTTTTGATTCTGTGATAAGCAGCATCAACTCCCTTACATTGAAACTTATGAAGTTCCTTAGCAGACAAGCTGAAAAGCCATTGCTTTTTGATGGTAATTTTTTATTAACATCAGTGACAAAAATCCTATCCAGTGGGGTTCATTCAAGGCCCTCAAAAGCAGAATGAGATGCAGAAGTGACAAGTGAAAAATTAAGTTTCATCCCAATAAATTACCTGAGTACTTGCTTTGGAATTACTCTGTATATTCTTACAAATTACAATCTATATGACACAGTATGAAATAGAAAAGAACTAATTAGTGTGAATGAATATAACTGGAAGACAGAATGACGAAAATCAGTATTTCTAATTTTTTTCTGTGGAATGGATCCTCTCATCATAACAAATGGGATGTATATTTATTTAACAGGTGAGCGTACCTCCAAAAACGACACTGTTGTCAGAAAGTGCTCAAAAAGCAGTCATCATATACAGCAAATTTTTGGATAATTTAGGCAATGGAACATTTTCCTATGTTTTTTTCCAGCATCTTTCACCTGTCCTACACACAGAACACTTGTTAACTCATGTAAGCTGGCCTTTAGGGAAGGTGTTCTCCTGCTTAGACTCAAATAGTTTTGAGTTTGCCTGGAGAATTCTGTGAAATTATAAGTTAATCTGAAAAATCATATCTAGGTTTATGGGACTTAACAGCTAAAAATGTGATGGTACATTAGCGAGCCTTACTCCTACTTATGGTAAAATCAATCATTACAAGGCGACCTTTACTGTTTACTTCCATTATTTCTTTTGTATATGGATTTTCTGAAAGACATGCTATTTCGTGCTGTAAACCTGCCCTAAAAACATTGGAGGAAGAGATCAATGACATGGCCTTAAATGCTTTGTTTATCACAGCATTTTTCAGAACAGAAGTATTTTTCTATGTGGCAGAAGTTGCTTTTAACATGCAGATCAAGCAAGTTGGTCAATACAGAGTGTTCCCTTTCGGAGCATTCCAGTCATTCCACAGTGGGACGCCTCTTCTTTCAGTGTCTCTAGCCCTTGGTTTCCTTTTGTACCTCAGTGTCTTTCCATTACCCCTTTACCACAAATTTCTTAGCAGAGAAATTTTCTGAATTTGGTCTCTCAAGCAGATTTTGTTCCTTTCCTTTCCCTTCCAAAAGATTCTGTGGCCAAGTCTTTACTCTGACATTCTCTTCCTTATAAGTAGTTGTTCTCAGGTGCTCTAGTAGTCTGCAAATTGGCGCAGGGCTTTTTATTTTAGCTGAGAATGAATGAAGAGAATAGTAAATCTGGATTGTACTGCTTCAACAATATGCCATGGCCTTTTCTCAGGGGAGAAGAATAGTGAGGGAAACTTTGGGCCTATTCATTAGTTTGACTGATATTTTTTTCTTAGTTGACAGCTAGCACTGAGAGTACTTCAAAGGTATTAAAGAAGAAACAGAGGGCCAGCACATCCATTAAATCCATTTATTTAATAAACCATAAAAAGCTTCAGAGCATGAGTGAGATGTCTACAAGTGCATGGAGCCAGCTTTCTCTCCAACCTTTTACTACCACTGTTAGGGATGAGCAAGAACTCAAAATGGTAAGCTTTTTGAGAATGACAACACTTCGACTTGAATAAACAACAGTGCTTATTTATAGCAATCTGCACAGCAAGACAAGAAGGCCCAGGTTTAATAAAAACCAATCAGACATTCTTGAGCTGGCAATGAGCAGACTTTGAGAGAGTCCAACATAAGAGGGACATCAGTATCTAACAAGTATGTAACATCCTCCTTAGCAACAGTGTAACAGGTTTGGAGCAGAGCTCTCACAAAGCTGTGCTAGATGAGAACTAGATTAACTTGGCTTTACTCTCCTATTTCTCAAGATTGTCACCTCCGGTGCTTATATCAGCATTCACATTCCCTTCAGTCCCTTGTTAATTAAAAATTCCTTGAGGCTAAATGGATATTGGAAGCATATGCAAACTCACTTGAAGATCTTGGCCAGTAAGACTTTGATGAATTGATGGGAACCAAGCTGGTGTCAAATCCAAACTTTCTAGAGAACCTTCAGGTGCTAAATTTGTGGCCCGAAAATATTTACTTTAGATACGTTATCACAATCTATATATTGAGTTTTGCTGGTATCTTGTCTAGTGTGCTACTGTGGCAAACGGTACTACAGGTCATTTCAGGGTGAAGAATAGTTTTAGTTTCCTTTTGAAGCTCACCTTGAACACTTACTGTGGAGGACAAAGAATCCAAGACTGGGTCATACACACGTCATGTAATCAGAAAGCCCGACTGTCCCTTACCAGCTGTTACCAGCTGTTGGGCCCCAGGTGTAGGTCAGTGGGGTCATTCACTCCACTGAGGTACAGCTGTGGCTTCAGTACTGAACTGATGTTGACCAAAAACTGGCAAGGAATCATTTGGTGCTGCTGTGCCAGTTCTCATGTATTTCATTATCTTTTATATATTTTCTTTTGAGACTAACTGGGTGCTTTCAGCTTGGCTGAGGTGTGCCAGTTATGTTTCATACTGCAACTTTTTTTGTTCATTTTAATTTGACTGCTTTAAAATTGTTTGCTTGTGTTGGCAATGTTTTCCAGGTGTGTGCTGGCAGTTTTCTGAGAGGTCTTCGGCTGTAATATATCAGCTGACTTTGAACTTGTCACTCTTAGACAAGAGGTAAAAAGCATACCTGAAATTATGATGCACAATCTACACCTCACACATGACTCAGGAGTTCTGTTTGGCTTTTTAGAGGAGAACAAATCTGTGGCTTTAATTTTGCAAGGTTCTGTGCACTCTCCAGAGTGCTGGTAGCAGCTGTTAACTGCCAAATGCTATTTCCAGGGTTGTTCCTCCATTAATCATTGTGCAGGTGCATGAACAAAAAACGGTTCTCTGGCATGATAAGGTGTTCACTTCAAGGAATTGAAGTTAGACAAAACAGTTATACTGATGTTAAGTCTATTCAAGATGAAGGGGCAAAAAATCAGCACTTTTCTCATGAAAAGAACAAAATAATTTGTGACAGAATTATTACAAGTTTTAGGATTTTCATAAACAGCTCTAGTTTTTTATAAGGGAGACGACAGAAAGAAAAGTTCTGTACCTTTTAATATAAAACATTCTCAGGTGTTCCTAGTACTTACTACGGTTGTAGTCCCAGATTTATATTTTGCAGGTGTTATTTTCCAAGCCAGGTCTAAAGATTGTATATTATTTTTCTCAGGGCAACTATGAAAAACAGAATAGCTGTTTTCTATATTGGAAAAAACAGCCAAAAATCCATTTATATGGATCATGTCACATAGTTTATATAAGGTAACAGCAATCTTTCATAAAGGTTTGTATAGACAGCACATCCAGGTTATTCTGAAGCAAAAATCCCATTAATTGTCCAAACAGTTTTGTGTCTACAAAAAGTACATGATTTAATACACAACTTCGGGGCCCTACCACACTGCATGTGTGTAGGTAGGACCCAAATTTTCTTAATCAGAGTGCTTTTGACATGATAGCAAGTCTTCTTGCCTTTCCTGCATCGATCATGTGAGTTCACCATAGGTTAACAGTGCAAAGCTTCTAGTAAAGTCTCTACTGGTATTTAGGATTTTCTATGATAGAAGAAGTGTCAATGTCCTGTAAATTGAGTGCGAAACACTGAATATTGTCCAGGGTGGGATTCACAAAATTAGAGCTGGAAAAAGCTGAATCGTGATTTCAGGGAAAACCTTCTCCAAGCACAGAATAAGCACAAAGGGATCTCTTGTAGTTGTTCCCTGTTTTTGCATTAGGCAGTGGAGCTGGCCTGACTGGTCATGTAATGTCTTGTCAAGAGGCTTCCCTGATCAAAACTTTCTCTGGAGGAACTGTGCTTGTCGTTAGCATATGCCACCAGCAAATTTCCTGTCCCTGTTGGGCACTTTGAGTCGGATACTTTAGAGTGTCATCTGAAGGACAAGAATCTAGTCCTAAATGAATATTCTCTAATTTATATCTAATGTTTTCATGCAATACTGTTTTCTTAAATTTCAATTGGATTTCCTTCAATTTTCAAAACATAATTTTCTTGTTGCAAAAAAAAAAGTTGTTCATCAAATAGTTTTAAGTGTGAGTTCCCTGCAGCAGTTCATGTCTAATATTAAGTTAGATGTGTGGTACCATCATTGTTCAGTCTGTGCAAAGCCTATTCAGAGCTGAAAGTGATTTGGAGAGGGAAGTTTCAAAGGTGACAGTTGCTCATACTGCATCAAAAACCCCACTGCCCTTCTGTTCCATGAGATTTTCACTTCTATCTTGGCTCTAATATATACTCTAGAAATCTGCTGTGTCTCACTGAAGCACCTCATGAGAGTCCTCATAAAAATATTCTGCTACATCATGGATGCTATGTTAATATGTAGAAGGGAAAGATACGGAAGACAGTTGTCAGGTACTATAAACTCTTAGGGAGCTGAATGAATTCTTCTAAGGTGAGTTATGATAAGCATGAAATCTAGATTTTTCCCCCTTCAATTTTTTTAAACATTAATTATTGAGTGAATTGCATTTTTCAGTCTTAAGAAACTTCACAAACAAGGAAAAAATTTGGAGCCTGCTAATTTTCCATGAGCATAAAAACTCCTTTCAAATCTTCCTGCAAGTGTCACACGTGATTGCTATGAAAGGGAACGTCTCAATCCAGCATACTACATTATGTGCATAGGTCCACAGAGTAACAATCATAGAATGAGTCAGACTAATGCAAAACAATTTCTCTAATTTTTTTCCTTATAGCTGCTGACAGCATACAAAATGGTGTCTCCTTTCTGCAGGGTTACATTCCAACTCTGCTGGCTTACAAAAGTAGCTTTAATTGATGTTTGATCTGGGGTCTCCTATCATTGAGCCTGAGCTCTATCAGAATGAAAATAAAAGTAATGTATTTCTGCATAGTTGTATGTGTCACTTACCCTGACATTAAAAAATTGTGACTTAAAAATAGGATTGAGAAGGAGCTTTACAACCCACATAGTCCAACCCTCTGCCCAAGGTGGGACCCAAAACTTCTGTAGTTATCAATGGATGTCTGTCCAATCCACAGGCAAGAAAATGCAGCACTTCCACAGCTCTCACTGAGACAATTTTTCCCAATACCTAACCTGACCATTCCCCCTGAAATGCACGACACACCCTTGGAAGAGATGAAGACTTTCTTCCTCCTCTTTAACGCTCTGTGTCATGTCTTCCTTTCACTTTTTGCATCAAAGCATGTCTGTCTTATAATAGTTTGGAACTAATTTTCAAGGGCTGTAAAGCTACTTCTCAGAACAGAACAAAACTAATACAGCTTTGATAAACTTATCCTATTACACCATTTCTTTTCACAGGTAAAGTGCTTAGCAGAGATACTACTTAACTGTAATAATGCATAATTTTTTTGACGCCTGTAATTGACGTCTTGGGACAATATTTGGGCAATAAATTTACAAGCACATAATGAAGAGACTAAACTGAGAGTACCATTATGTCACCTTTAGCACTTCTAGTCTGCTTTTATAATGAAATACTTGAAAAATTTTATGAGGGAATGTCATAAAGGAAACAAAGAAATATTAAGAACAACTTTTTTTCGAGGAAAACTCTAAGCAGAAAGCAAAAACCTGAGGAAGTTATTGCCCTTCTCTTGATGCAGGAGTTAAAGTGAAGATTTTGCCTGAAATTGAGAAGCAGGGAGACTTAAGCTACCATGGTGACAGTGATTTACCTGAGCTGAGGGAGACATGATAGACTTCCATTAAAAAAAAAAAAAAAAGCTTTTACTTATTCATAATTTAAGCATATTTTCTGTTGATTTCAAAATTCCTGATGAAGAAAACTAGCCATATGTTCAGGCAGAATATTAACATTGACCTCTAAAATGGACTCTGCAAGATTCTAGAAAATACAAAATAAATATGGAATGAACATTCTAAACATCCATGACCCAAATGAAGGGGGAGTGAAAAAACTCCAAAAACCATAAAGGTGAATCAACCCCTTGCATGTCATTTTTGTTTATATTTTTATTAAAAATAATTACCTCTGAAAGCTTTGAGGTTACAGCTTTTCTATATTAACATGTTCCTAAAATCAAAATCTAGAAGTTTTTACATCTAAAATACTAATTGAACAGTTCTAACTGTCCAATTTTAATATTAACAGAAATATCTCATATAATAAATTAGACTCATCAGGAAGGTGACAAACCCCAAATTTAGTCAGGCATTAATTTTATTTTAATCTAGGTATTTCCTTGAGATTCAGTTACTGTGTTGCATTGATTATTCAAATAAATTTTCACTTGCACATCTTGAATTTACTAAAAAAACCCTCCAACCTTATCTATTTAACCCATTTATTCTTTCTTGAATTTTGTGCAGATATTACTACTGTGAAAGAAAAAGTGGCATCTGATAACAACTAACACAAAAAAGGGAATCTACAGGGTAAAAAGTTCTCTGCTGAGTGTACTATTTTCTGCTGAAAAGAGAACTGTTGATGGACAAGAGACAGTCCCTGGAAAGTTGTTTGGCCAATAGCAGCTGTTAGGCAGTAGTATAAACCAACCTTTATATAAAATGTGCATTTTATGATTCCTAGTACAGAAGATCAAAAATTAAATATATGCAGGAACATAATTAAAGGATTAATGGCCAAAGCTTCTGCATAAAGGGAGAGATTTCCAGGGGAAAAAAGTGTCATAAGCATTTTTTAATGACTAGGCTTTAAAAACAAACTTGAAAACAGAAAAACAACAGCACTATTCTGCTGGAAAGGTCACATTAAACAATTCCACGCTGACTTTATCCACCTTAAGAACTAGGAACAGGTTTTACCTCTTCAACTTGCCAAGAAGTGATTCTGAGCCTTGTGGGAAGAACCATGAATCAGAGTTCCTTGTTTTCAACAGGTAGTCAAAAGAAAAGGTTCACTTATTTAAAGCAGTTCACAAATACAATGCATTTGAGGAACACATTTTATGAGTTGAACTGCCATACTTTCACTTGTAGTTTCATGTAAGTTCAAGTGGCTATTTTAACACTCCACTATGAGGAATTAGGATCTTCTTTAAAGAAATTCAGTTCTCTCTCTCTCCCCTCCCCCCATGAAGCACTTTCTTGTCTTGATGAAAATCCTTCATTTCTCTCTCACCACAGACAGATATGCAAGTGAAATCCCCAGTCTCTTGCACCAGCTCTTTTTTAAATAAACCATTCAAAAATTGGATGCTGGCAGGGAAAAATAGTTAACTACACCTTCTGTGAGTAGTCTGAGTGGGCTAGCCAGAGTATAAAGTAGACAACCTTTGGGATTCAGAATGGCTGAACCATCAGGGAGCTTCCAAACACTCTCTTTGGTAACAGATAGTAAGCTCTTCAGCTCAAACTGTGTTGTCGTATGTTTTATTCATGGGACATCATAAGGGCCGCCAAACAGATTATCATGTTTACATCAGGCCTCCTCAGAGAGATAAATTCTTTAATAGTTGAACTGGAAGGGTCAGTCAGTACAGACATGCCTGCCAGGCAACCAAATAATAAATAAGAAAAAAGGAAAAAAGAAAGAGAGAAAGAGAGAAAGAAAGAGAGAGAGAAAGAAAGAAAGAGAGAAAGAGAGAAAGAGAGAAAGAGAGAAAGAGAGAGAGAGAGAGAGAGAAAGAAAGAAAGAAAGAAAGAAAGAAAAAGAAAATCAAACACTGAACTATTTAATGATGTCCTTCAGCAGTCAGCAATCAATATATTTTATCACTTGCTGAAAAGGTTATATTAAGGTTTCATCATTTTAGCGGCATCATCCTTTTTCTGTGAAGTGAGTAATTGCAGAGGTGCATGGAAAAAAGCAGAGTCTGGAAAAGCATAACTTCACTGGAGCTGACAAACCTTTACAAATACTTATTTGTGATGTGTTTCTTTAGTGATTTGGGTTCTGTGCGTAATCAAAGTGCCACATGGAGCTTTCCTATTGTTTCTTGCTGGAAGTAAATGTGTTTTAGCAGGCACAAGGGCACAGAGCATTATTTTTTGTGCTTGAGACTCTAATTTTAAAGCTGGATAGAAGATAAAACAGGAATAGCAGACACTAGTCATCTACAGCTGCACACATATACAGTCACTTCATTGTTTGTATTTTTGTATTAAGGAGGCAATATATGTAAACCTGGCAAACATGGGATAATTCTCATCAGTATTAACGTATGTGGCATTTAATGGTTGTAAAGACTAGCTTTATATTTGCTGAGAATCTCTCACTTTACATTTTTATAGGTAATGTTGTTAGCACCACTTAGATTTGAAGTTGTATTCAACTGTTCCTCTTTTTCAAACCCCCCAGGTTCTTAAAATTTGTTTTTAAAAGAGAGTAGCTCCAAAATCCCAACTCATTATTGCAGCTAAAATATGTCTACAACTTTATCTCATTCTGTCTAGGGAAATCTGCTTTTCTCTGTCCACTCTCCCCCATCCCAGTTTCTTTAATCCCTCTCCCCACAAACTTAAGGGCAGCTCTTGAAACCAACCTACTGCCTTGATCTCATCATCTCTGGTATTTGCTACTTGCTTCCCTATCTTATTCCATCAAATTCAAGTTTCTACAAAATTTCAAGTGCACTGGCTTTTATTTAATTCGCCTCTTCTGTCATTTAAGTTTCCAACAGATGCCTGTCCCTTTCCTTTTGTGGGCTCCTCATATTTCAGTTTGGTTTTAATTTTTGTCCTTCTAAGTCTGATATTGTTGATTTCCCTCAAATAGGCAATTGCTCTGTATTTATCTTCTGATGCTGCAAACAGTTTCAGAGAATAAACTGATCATATAGGAGTGTAGAAGAAAATTAGAGTTAAGATAGGATGAAAAGGTGTTCTGGGAACGGTGTAACTATTCAGAACATTAGGTTATTTTCTATCCTGTGACACACAGTTTATGTATAATCTTTACTTGGACATAAGCCTCTCTGTACTTTTGTCTCCTCTCCTAAAATGTGAAGAGCAGTTCTTCCATCATACACTGTTTTAAGAAAAATCCATTACAAAATGAAATGGACAGCTACAACAATAATTTAAGTACCTCAAGACTTGCACCAAAGCTTGGGGTGTTTAGTTAAAAAATTAAGTAGAGCTGATCTGTACACTTCACTTAATTGATTCCTTTGAAACAGGAATTACCTCTAAATTTTAGTCAAGCAGTATCAGAAACAAGAAAAAAACCCCAAAAAATTGAAGTTCATAGAAATAAAGGCAAATTGAGACTGTCCTTCAGGAAAGACATGTTTGAATTGTGCCTTTGGCCATGGGTAAGAAGGGAGGGAGACACGGGCTTAAAGATCTATGAATAGCAGGAATATGAAGCAATGGCGTGCCAATAGCTACAGCAAATGTTTGTAAATTGAAATACTGTTTTACTTTGGCGAGATCTGCTTATTAATTCACAAACAGCAGACGTACTTTGCTGGGCATACAGCTTCTATTTCCCCATTATGCACAGATTCATGGCTCAGTACCTAACATGCTGGCAGACGAAAACATTTTGAAAAAAAAATATTTTTTATACATTCTGTTGTGTTAAATTCAGTTACATGGCATCCGATTAGGCTGCTGGAAGTTAGAGTGATGAATTGCAAGAAAACGTGATGAGACATAACAAGTTGCAACAAAGTTGGCCAGAGTTTAAAAAATGTGCATGAGGCAGTGAGTTAAAAAGATACAAAGGTATGAATCCAAATGATCAACTACATCCAAGTGGCATACCACATAGTGTGAGGGGCAATACAAGAAATGTTTATTTCTTTGGTCCTGAAATGTTCCATTTTGGTCTTATACCTTTGAATAAGGAATAGCTCATGAAGGCGACAAGAAATTGAAAGAGCAGTGGGCAGCTGGTGAGACACAGAGAAGTTTTGATTCCTTCACCACGTGTCAGGAGGAAGGATGCTTTATGGGGACCATGAGGCTACCACTGGGACACCAAACTGAACAGGGCTTGTTGCCCTGAATCTTTCTCATAGTTATATTGAAAGATTGTTGAAATTGTGCTGCTGTGCATGTCATAGAATATATATCTATCCAAAAGAGTCAGCAAAATTTGGACTGTGTTTTCCCCCTCAATTTGTGTTTCAGGCATTACACTATATTTGGAGTATGAACAGTACCTTTGACTTTTTTAGAGTGCAGTATGTTTAGCCTGACAGAGTATATGGAGCAAATACCTGCCTATTTGAAGAGAAAGTGGATTTAGGAATGATGGAATAGACTCTTGTGGTGTGCTTTGCTTAGTTTATTTATTTCTATTTACCAATGAGGCAAAAGGCTTACAAACTTCAGGTTTTTCTGGTCTCCAAAGACAGGCATAGTATATTTTATAGGCAAAAGAATGCATAACTGCTATATTTCTTTGTAATTCGAAGAACCTTCATCTTCTGCACTTTGTATATCATTTCAGACACTGAAAAATCTCATATAGCTTTTGGACCTGTTTCTCAAGCCAGTAAGTAAATTCCCTTTACTACTCTGTGAAGCACTGTAAAAGGAAGAATAGGGGATCGTTATTATATTGTATCATCATAACTATTTGAAGAAATACAGATGGAGTATTACAAAAACATGAAGCAAAATGTGGGAGTGGGAAAAGAGCTATCTGTGCATATACATGATGTACATTAAGGGCAAAACCAACATGAGGGGAGAGTACTGCAGCAGTAACACAACACCAGCTTTTGGGATAACATGGTATTTTAGTGAGGCACCAACTTGAGAAAGGCACCAATCAAACTTCTAAATCCTAAGGGTAAGTTCAACAACTTCAACAGCTACTTCAGCTTTGCCTTTCAGTTGTAAGATGTTGGATGCCTGGATCAGCTGACCAGAAAAGCACTTGTAAGAATGGTGAAAGGGAATCTATACTATTTGAAAAAAACCCACCCCCTGATACCTCTGATACTTCTCTGACACAAGCTATGTTTGGGGGCAGCTGCAATGCAACATCACTGGATGTCAAAACCCTGCACAGATGGTACCTAACAGAGGAAAGAAAACACTTATTTTCTTTGGATTCTGTTTTTTCTCTTTCTTCCTTAACTTGGGTAATCTGTATCTCATTTGCTATTGTAATAAAATGATAAACACAACATAACTGAGGTGGCCAAGAATTTTATTCTGTCAAGAATAAAAGACCAAGTGACCAATTTCTAGTGCAGCTGTGTAAGGAATCCCTTTAAAAGACACCTTGGTGACTGATTTCAGGTGCATTGAGCATCATCACAGTGGCTTCCAGTGAACTTCTGTGTATTCTACATCTTTAACATAAAGAGAAAAGGAAAATCCTACCAAGAGGATTCCAGCATGGCTGTATTTTCTGGAAGAACAATTGAATATGTAAAAATAGTATTACTTATTCAGACTAAAAGTCACTGTAATCCAGCGCTCAGTAAAAGATGCTTAGAAAAGAGCATAACAATAAGACAGGCATCTATTGCTGCCTCCCTACTATTATATTCCATCTCTCAGTCATCTGCAGTCACATATTCTGAGTCAGTTCTTAGTGGATTTCATGAATTTGTCTAATTGCTTTATGAATCCATGTGAATTCTATTATCTACAGCCCCCCAGAATTTTTTAGCTGCTATTATCTATTATTATGTATTGTTTGATTTTAATGTGCTATCTGACAATATAATCTGAAGCCTATTTTTCTTGTATTATGAGAGACAGTGAATAATTGTTCCCTAATCACCTTCTCCATGCTATTCTGATTTTATGGAGTTTTATTATATCCCTCATCAGTCATCTATCCCAGACTGAAAAGCATCTAGTTATTCTTTGTACAGAAAACAGTTCCACACCTCTGATCATCCTATCTCCCTTTCTCTGCAACTTCTTGGATTCTAAGTGCAGTTAAAAAAAAAGGGGAGAGAAGGAGGTTGGGAAGGAAGGTTTCTAAAATACCTGGTTTGTGAGAGCACCATAGACTCAATGAAATAATGATTGTTTCTCTTTCTCTCTTAATAGTTTTTGCTCACGACCGAGCAGTGAGCTATGGTTTTAGTTTTGAGTTTAGTTTTTAGGGTTTTTTAGTTTTTTGGCTAATTTATTGGGTTGCCTTTTTTTATTTCTCCAGCTAGCTTTTGTAATTCCAAGATCTCTTTCCTCAGCAGCAATTGCTCAGCCATTTTGCAAGTAAAGTTAGGAATGTTTTCCCTATGTGCCCTTGAGTTGGGACACAGGAACAGGACCTTCAATATTTAAGATCTGTATGGATCTTTCATGATTTGTGGGATTTGTGGTTTCGCATTTACTGCTTATAAAGAATGGAAAAAGCAAAACAAATAGAAAAAGAAATCTCTGTGAAATTTAAGGAGCTTTTGTGGGTTTCCTATTACTTTAATACCATATTTAATATCAAAGAAATTAAGTAGCTGTCGGTCCAAGATGGGAAAATCAATTCTTATTTGACATTTAATTTGTACTTTTGAGATGCAATGTAACAGTAGTAAAGTAAAAAGATTCTGACTTTCCTATTGGTTCATTTCAAAGCTTTGATTAAACTTTTCATTTTAAATAGTTTCAATTTTTTATTTGACATTTTTACCAAGGTTGCCAAATCTCTGACTGTTTTAAACGAGAAAAGAGAATAAGATGTCATTTCCTATGCATAGATCCCAGGTTTTTGAACAACATTTCCTTGGAATCTGCATCAACATTTCACTACAAATTCACAATGTAAAGAATTTGAAGAGACAGCAAAGTCATAATACAAGTATTAGACCAGCTGTATTCACCATCTCATCCTGTATCAATTTCAGACTGTTTGCAAGACAAGGAATTTTTTTTACTCTTCTATGAAAAAGCCTGAACAGTCTTATGCTGTGGAACAAAGAAACACAGGAAGGCCATGCAATGTGATTGAAAGCACAATTAAGCCCTTTCCAGTGAAAGCAGAACAGAAAACGAAGCATTTCAGGCTTCACATCTTTCTTAAATTGTGCATTCTACATTTTTTTTCTATGCCTATTTCTTTCTATACTTGCCTTTAGAAACACCACTACATGCTGTAAATATCCCCACAACCACATGTTAGTGGCTGCAACTCAGCAATGAAGTCATGTTCTCTGGTCTGGAGCTGAAACAAGATCTAAACTTATTCCCACTGACAGCAGTAAAAATACTTAAAATGGAAAATATACTGTTAAAATTAGTGTCCCTTTAAGTATCAATTGCATTATTTCATGACTGAACTTATTTAGTCATGAATAAAGCCAGATACTGCAAATATTTATAACTAAATGGTGTGCTGGCAGCAATCTGTCAAACTGGAATGAGCAGGACCATTGCCATGAGTAAGTGTTGCATGAGGAATGAGTGTTGGACCAAGCAAGGCTTCATTCCTGTCACAGGGATCTAGACAAGAGGGAACTGATCTGGAAGGAAGGCTGCACTTTCTCTCCTTGCCTCTCTGCTCTGGGATGCCCAGTCACCCATTTGGCTGCTCTTGCCTCCTGCCATGCCAGCGCTGGTACCGTGCAAGGACAGGACACTGCTGCCTCCATCCTGCTGAGGGGCTGTGGGCAGCAATGGAAAGCAAATGCTGCTTTGAGAGGGGAGCTACATATTCATTTTGATAGGTAATTATAGGTGACTGCTGTGACTAATGTTTTAAATATGTGACAGAGTTAGGATTGTGAATAAATGCTTTAATGCAAATGGGTTTGGTAAATTCTGTCAGACAAATATGCTTTTGTTCTGTCAATACAGCACTGAGCAGAACACGGCCCTACTCCTTCTTTAACTTATCCAGTGTAATACAAGTAATAAATAACAATATATGCTCATGAGAGGATTTAGTAGTTAGGACATCTTGTTTATTACCTTACAGTATACATAATTCAAGCTTTATTTTTGTTACTTTCTTTTTTTTTTTTTTTTTTTAGTAGACTACTTTTCCATCTTCTTCAATCAGAAGTCAATAAACTACACTTTTGTCCTATGTCTAAGTTGTCAAGGTCTCGAAGAGAAAATATGTTTTAAAGGAGTAGGAGTTAATGGTCACTCCTGCACCATAAATTGCATTGGCAGACACACTAGTAGCTTGTAGAAGTAAAGATGGCTTTCTCCTTGAAAGCTCTAATGAGACTGGGGAATAATATACAATCTGTGATTCAGGTACACTGCACTGCAAATTCAGGAGCTTTTAAACAAGTTGTAATGCTTAATAATACTGGAAATACATTCCATCCCTGGAAATACATTCCATCTGCTCCTTTTCTGAACTCAGCAAGATAAATACTTGTTATATTTGTGGAACTTAACTGCCTTTGATTTCTACTGCTTTCAAAACACTTAATGATTATTTTATTCATGTGAAAGCAAATGCCCTCAAGGATTGTCTTGAACTCAACCACAATGGATAAAAAGGAAAGACACCAAAATCTCCTCGAAACTTCTTGTCAATTTTCAAATAACAGACTTTTAACTCAGTTACTACAAATCTTTGTAATTCACATCATCATCATTAAGCATCATAAGTCTCCCAAGACAGTTACAGCCAATAGTGGTATATTAGTTTAATCTTATCTGATGTGCTTTCAGACTATGTAGGCAACTGCTGATAGAAGAAGAAAATTTGCAAGGAAGGAAAGAATGAAATTTTAATACTTAATTGAAGAACTCTGGGAATGTCTTTTTGAAGGAATAAGACAACTTAGGACTGGATTTTTCGAAACAATTAAATGAGTCTCACTTCTAAAGACTAAAATTTGACAGATTTGTAGTTTTATTCTCACTACCATATTCTCTAAAGCCTGTGTGAAACTGATGGCTGGGCAGAAATCATGGCCCTGGAAATAACTCAATATGTATACTAACCCCAGAAGGAACAAGATTGATTTAGTCCATAACCTGCCTTCATCTGTGACCTGCAACCTGCTCACAGCCAGTGCAAACAAATTATTTCTTTTACTCTTCCTAAGCTTTAGAGAGGATCAAACATTATAGCAGTTGCAGTAATTAAGGACTGGAAGTAGTTAATGACTACATATCTCCTTAGTGTCAGTCTTGTAACCTTACCCTATTTTCAAGATGCAAGTGTACATTCAACTACTCAGAATCTGTTATGTATTCCAGACAACTGGATCTTATTTCATAAAACTATTGCAAAGTACTTCCTAGTAATTAAGGTGTAAGAATTTCAAACAAGACAAAATTAATTCTTAAGGGAAACAATGAAAATTGAAATCCTAATAGTTGAAACATATAAAATAAATATATAACAAATAAATACAGATTACTTTAACAAAAAAATGATAATTTAAAAATCTTAAAACATAAACTTCTGCTATTTTCATTGGAAAATGAAGTTTAACTCAAGAACAACAAATTTTATTTGGAAATACGAAATTAAAACACTGTGAATTAGTAGTTGCTATTCTAAAATAAATTACATTAAAATTATATTGCCAGTCTCAAATTTGAAAAAAAATGTTTTCTTGCAATCAGTGTTCCCTTTTATCTTGACGCGTTCAGAGCTCCAAAAATCTGGCAAATCTCTTATCCATACAAATCTTCGGGGAGCTCTAGTTTTGTAGTTTGATCCCTAAAATTGCACAACCTTATTAAGACAGGAGTTTATAAATGGCTGACTATTTTTATGAGAGGTGTAGATACAATTTTATACCGTGTAGCAGCATTCTTTAGTCCAAGCTGTCAGAAAAGTAAAGCATTATTGCAATATCACAGCCTCGGTTTTATACTTTTGGGTTTGACTGAGGTACAGAATTATTACAGAATGGAATTCTTCCTGCCATTTATGGCTTCTACCTTGCAATAAGAGATGCTGTCTATCCGGCCTAGTCAGGGGTACCGGGAGCTATTGCCAACAAACCTCATCATTGGAAACTGTTTCACCAACTTCCTGCAAAAGAGTAGCAGCCCATCTTGCCTCATAATTCCTGCTTTCAAATACTGCTGTTTATTATCCTCTCATTTTGAAATACGATTATATAAAACCTGTTGTCTGTTACTTGCCACTATTAGAAGACAATATTTCGGACTCGTAACTCACGAAGTACCGGATTATAGTTATTTTCAACTGCTGAGAGCCACATAATCTCTATAACAAATCCTGACCCTTCGGTGCCTTTTAAGACAGAGATACCACTAATGAACTATAAGAGCTGGAAACAAACTTCGGAAATTTGAAACATTTTTTTTTATTATTCTCTGGCCATATTCTGAAGAATCAGGCTTATTAGCTGTCTTGAAACTAGAGCAGAGCCTTTAGTCCTCAACTGTGTCAGCTTTTGCAGAACATGTGCATCTGGAAAAGAAGTGGCTGATAACTGGGGGGAAAATTGTTACTGATCGTCATTCAGAAAAGGAAAAACCAACACTGTACCCTCGACCAAGGATATCTGTACTTTACAGCCCAATATACAGTAATGAGAATTAAAACCTCCTTGGATTCGTATTCATGTTTCAGGACACTGAGTGCAAACATGCCTTTTATCAGCTTTACCAAAGTAGGACATGCATTACCTTTTACTCAGTTCAAGCCGTCCTCCTGCCACCCCTTGGGTTCACAGCTCCACGACAAGCCCTAAAGCAGATGGAACAGGGAGCAGAGCTGGAGCACCTGCATTCCCCTGCCATCCTCTCACACTTCAGCTCTGATTGACTTTGAAGTTAATTCCAGTTGTTGAGTTACTGAATAGGCCTTTGTGAGCCATCACATCACCAGTGATCTGGTGCAGCATTTTATTTTATGATGGAGGTGGGCATGGATAGACTTTTGTGTAGTCATTTTGAGAGGCTCTTACACAACAGCTAAGAGTCCTTTCTCAGGGTACTGGTGGAGGATAATTTGCAGTGATCTGAATTTTATACAAGTTTTCTAAAAAGACTCCAGTTGACATAATAAATTAATTCTCTTCACTCTAGCAGGATAATCTATCAGCAGAGCTCATTAGCATCTTCCAAAACAAAGACTCTTCTAAAATCCTGTTGACATCCCTGAAATTTATTGCAAGTTCTATCATCCTATTTTAGAAAACAGTACTGGAAAGGACCTCTGGAGGTTAATCTGATCCAGCATAACTCAACAGGCTGTAGACCAGTGGTGAGCTGCAGGACTGCTGCCTGTGCCAACTAGCAGAAGCTGCCTCCAGTTGTTATCAAATGCCTCCTGGCAGGCAGAGCCAAAACCTGGCTCCTGACTGCTGTCAATACCTGCAGGCAGGCATAATCAGGACCTGGCTTCCCACTGCTGGCAGACACTGTTGGGAATCTATATTTGTAATTATTCCAGTGAAATTAAGATACATTTTTTAAATAATAAAGTACATTTTATTCTAAATTTTAAGTACTGTATTTATTGTCCTTCTTTCCCAGACAGGGAATAAGAGTTGGAGACAAGACAGTCCATGGGCATTCTTGAAGAGGTTTGAGGATCTACTGATGACAAAACATTGTGAAAAACAGAACTAGACCTTCTCACTACCAAAGGCAGGATAAATACAGCATGCATCAATCTTGCTTCTAAATTTGAAGGTGATTTATTCTTTATATATAAAAAAAAAATCATAGCCATAATTTTATTTCCAGTAAAATAGCTAACCATTCTTACTACACTTTATGCAAATTTTCATGGCGTTTAAAAAAAGAAAATGTTTTTAAAAGTATTGCAAAAAAAAAATATTCTGCAAAAAGCAGAAGAGGACAAATTTTGCAATAGAAATTACTCCAAACTATATGGGAAAACCTAGATATGAGAGAAAATAAAAACTTACTTTTTGCTAAGGAAGAAATTATATGCCCTAAACTTTGAATCACAGTCTTTCACTGAGGTCTGAGATGATGACTTCCAGTTTAAAGAATCAAAAGGTTCCTATGCAAAAACTGATGAAATACCATATTGTTATAAAATCAAACTGAGAACTTTCAAAGCTACATTTGTGCCTGATTTGGTTTATTTTATGAGATGCAAATGTCACTTGGCCTTTCACATCCATTGTGGAAAAGCAGCAGACATCACCACTCCCATGCAATGCTACAAATCATCACACAGCATGCTCTGGCTCTACTTTGGTCTGTTGCCCTTCCTTTTTCAGCACAGAAAGCAATGTTTCCTTAGGATTCTGTGTTATATAATGGAGGTAATTACTGTCTTCTCTTACCTTGTATTTGGGTTTTGTTTGAGAAAGATATTGGGGGAAAATTTTTAAATAAAATGTTCTTCTGGTAGGTCCTGCTGCCTTTCCTGGAAATAAAATGCAGGTGGTCCTGCATTCTTACTGTGTATTTAGGTTGCGTCATTCTCTCCCATTCCTTCAGATATATTTTGTGTCACAGTGTGCTTTCCTAATGTGTACCAGGCCTGTGACAGTGGCCATAGTGTCAGAATAGCAGCCTTAATGTTGTCTTAGAATTATTATTATTATTATTACTACTACTACGTATTGTTAAAAATTAAGCATACTTGGGAAAATTTATATTCCATGCTTTGTTTCTATTCAGGTGCTTGGCTTTGGTTAGAGAGCAATTTTTATGTTTTCAACCCCATGGCATGTGTCGATAAAATAAAAGAATAAATGTCTACACCCAAGCGTCACTTTGAAAGAAAAAAAAGAATTGAAATATATTATTCCATATCTGGAATTCTGCCTTTATGCTTGAAAAGTCAGTCAACATTAAAACAACAACTGAAATATTGCTCATGCTACCAAATGCTGTTCTTGCCATTTGCAACTGTATATCAGTGAAATAAAAATTAATATGTAGCCATTCTGAAGCAAGATGGGACAATCATGAGCTTTTAGCTCAGAAGTTACCTTTGCAGATTTAGTAAAGAAGAAATTGTTTCCATCATGAACTATAACTACATCAAACAATCACATAATGTTTTGTTTGTGACATATTTATGTCTGGATATGATCAAGTTAATTGCTAGGTGAGCGGAGACCCAGGAATTTGAGGGGATTAAGGATACAAAAAGAAGCATTTTGCCTTTGTGTTTGAACCCCGGACCAGTGTAAAAAAATCCCAGCAACACGCAGAACACATCCCTGGCACAAAACCAAAGTTACTTTCCTGCCTGAAATAAATAATGAAACAGATTAAGATGCAAATAAAAAAAAACTAGAGAGCACAGGGGAAGATGTTGGAGACACATGATTTTTCTTGGGGAAAAAGACTTTGGCAATCCTGTTACAATTATTCTTGTAACAGGATTAAGGGAAAGACTTGTCCATGCATGAACCAACCTGAGATGGTTTGGAAGAGCAATAACAAAGAATGTCTAAGGATTTCAACAGAACTACTGAATATACTACTAAGGTGACCACTTTGAGTTGTTAAAAGTTTACTGGTGACACTTTTATTTTTCCGTTTTGCCATTTCAATCCTAAAATACCAATATAAATCTGCGAATAATTAAACACACACTCTCCACAGATATTTCCCGTAATCCAGAGAAATAAATCTAGATATATGATACAGCACACATTGCAGCTGAGTTCCCCAACTTACATAACAATTTAAAAGAAAAGCAGAGTAAAAGTGACATGACAGCTCTTGGAGGTCATGGCCCAGTATGTTGATCCTACTATATTTAAAGGGTAAGGTTGGGTCACTAACTAAATAAGAGCAGCACCGAAGATTTTTTTTTGTTGTTGTTCCTTTTGGTCTTGATGACCCCATCAGAGGTCTCACTTATTAAAGTGTGTTTGTGTACGGAGGCAGGTCCAGAGGGAATCTCTTAGATTATGCTCTTAGAATTCTATCTGAAATTGAAAAAACACTGCTTAAAGAAACATCATGATGTCATTGAAGCTTCATTCTAACCTGGTGCACAATTAATACAGTCACTAACTAAAATACATGGCTCTGTCCCGAAAAGAGGCAGGAAGCTGGCATTGTTTTGTGGAATGGCAACAATACTATCATATTGCTCTATGTGTTACTGAACATTACAAAAAAAAGGGCAGGTTCAAAAGACAAAATATTCTTATTATTGTGGTATATTCCAGCCAAGAGAGAATAGATATTTATTTCAATATATATTATATGTCAGAGGATATATGAAAGTATAATGCTAACTTTTGACATTCATATGCACATGGGGAATTAGAGGTACCCAGTAAAATACTGTGACCACTGGTGTTAATTCCATTTGTAACATTTTCCCCTTTTTTTTCCATGAGAACCTGTTTGAATCTTCCCCTTTCTTACTTATAAATGAATTTAAAAGGGAGGGTGGGGGAATGCAACTTAGTTGCACATTATTTACTTAATGAAACTTTATTTAAATGACAGAGACTGAGAGGATTTAGGAGAGCTGGGGAACAGATCTGAAAAACAAGACAAAACAATCCTCAGTAATGAAAACTCAAAATTCAAATACTTAAGGGAAATAATCTCAAACACAAATATACAATGGAAGGAAGATAGTGCTTGGAAAGCACTAAGAAAAAAAAGACTGAGGACTAGTAGTGAACAGCAAATTAAATAAGGGCTTGCAATGTGATACAGCACTAGGAAAACAAACAAACGTGATTTTGGCCAGCCTATACAAAGGGATCACATTCAAAATAAAGTAATGGAACTGCATCAGAAGAGAAAAGTGTTTGTGACTATGCTGTAGAAAATAATGGATTAATGTAGGAGTATACAGGTGATTTACTGTGTTAGAATTCAAAGCTATGTGAACAGGTGCAGCTTCATAAAATTTAATAAAAATTTACCTCCTTTTTCTAGACCTGAATTTGATTCATTTTGTTCATTAATTCTGTGCCTTCTTAATCCCCATAAATTTAGTGGACTCCTTGGAAATTATCCTGAAGACTACATTGGAGACCAGCAGGTCAATGAATTGCTTTCCAGTTCTATTCTTAATTGAATTCCCACTTTATGAGCAGACAGATCCTGCCTGCACTCCTGGCTCCTCTAAGGTAGACATGTGCAACCAGAATTCTAGCTAAAACAATTTTCTTGATCTTTAGCTCTTTTGTTCTGAAAAGCTTCAGTCATATGACATTATTTATATGGAATTTCTGCAAGCTTCTCATACCATTTTCACATGATAAGCCCCTTCTTTGGCTTGTAGCTGCAAGGATTCGGGAGAGAAGCACTGGAATGGTTTCAGCATTCTTTCAGCGCAGAAAACAGACCTGGTGACACAACTGCTACAGAAAGGCTGCAATGTGGGCTGTGAACTTGTCTGGCTTTGCCCTGTCCCCAGCACAGCTAACACACCTCCTTTGCTAACCTGTGCCTCCTCTGATAAGCTACAGCTGCACATGAACAGTGCAAAATATCAGTGCTGGTGTGCTTGGAAATTCTGTATGTGTATCACTGAGTTTGTACTTGGCACTCCCTTTTTACCATTGAAACTACTTCACAACACGTTGGGCAGTAGAGGAACAGGCCAAGTGTTTGCAGTTTGGGAGTACTAAATCTGCACACTGTGGCAGGACCCTCATGCCCAGCTAGGCTTTTGTAGTGTTGGCCAAGAGACCAGTGGTCTCACCAGTTTGGAGGGAAATGAGCAAGTTGATTGCTAACAGCACAAGGAAAACAAGAATAAAAGAGTCTGCAATCTACTATAATTAAAACTAACCCCCAACAACCTATCTGCTTTGTTAGACAGGGTAAGCATGTGCAAGGCCAATGCTTGGTGCTCTTAAGCAAGCAAACAAACAAATGCACACAAACACAAAACAGATGCTTGATCCATAGGAACTTTAAACTGGTGGGGTCACCGCTTGGATGTCTGCCACTTTCCATGTGGCAGCATATAAATAACGCACAGAGCCTGTAATCTATATAAAAATCTATATAGCCTAGACAGAGGAATGGGCTACAAATTTGTAGCCCAGGGAAATTTGCCGATGGCATAGAGCATAGTAGCACACCGAAGAAAGAACTCATTTCAATTTTAAATAAACATTTTTAATTTGCAATACAAGTTGGCTGCTGTCTGTCCTGTGTGTTTCAAAGTAATAAACAAACACAGTGTATACACAGGTGACTGCAGTGAAATTACAGTGGGATTATTTGGAGAGAAATTGTATAACAGGGGAATATTTTCATCAAATATCAGTTAAATGTGGAGAAGCATTTAAAGAGAAGAAGAAAATCCACCAGGAGAATTCACTACACAGGTGAAAGAGTTGAATGAGTGTTTTTCAGTGCTCTGAGCCAAAGTAGAAATGTCTGCTTTTACTTCTAAATCCCTTTCCCAACAAGCTGTTTTAGCACTTGGGAAGGCACAAAGAAGGAACAGAAAGATAGAGAGGATGATGACAAGCTATAAATCTCAAAGCTTAAATTAAGTGGTAGGGCTAGAAATACAGTACAGTGCGTCACTTGTTATGGTGTGACAAATGGTGCTCCATTTGCTAAAGTCATTTACAACTGGCCATTAATAAAGGGGCTGGGACAGGGGATGCCACTTGCAAAAGTTCTAAAAGGAAAGTGATTAAAAGTAGCTGGAAGTCTGAGTGTACACTTCACTGTATCGGCCAAGAAAGGATTTAATTCTTACCCTTAAACATAAACATTTTACTGATAATGTGCACTGCTTCCCCAAGGATTTTAGAATCTAACCGTAACAGACAATACACCAGATGTGTTGCAAGGAGAAATCACTGGGAAAACCTTAATACGAAGTAGTTATGAAGAAACTTTACACTTTTATTATAAGACAGAGGTTTGTGGAACATCCTCCTAAGAGTTTATCAAGACAATTGTAGCAAACCCATTCATAAAACAAACCCAAGATAAGATCTCAGTGGAAATCTAACTACCTTTCCCCATGCAAGAGCTTAGATGTGCACACTCTTTACCTGATTTTCTCTTGTTTCTCTTTCCCTCCACCATGTGGAAATAAGAATTAAAGGAGACTTCTCATCCTGATGCTTAAATAGTTCACCAGTTTATTTCTTTCTCCTTCTCAGTTTCCTTCAATATCCTATATTTGGATTTTTGGTATACACTAGTAATGCCTCTTATTGCAAATTATTCTGCTAGGTTCTTAATAAAAAAAGATGTACTCTGATAGAAAAAAAATGTGTATCCCCCCAAGAGCTTTTATCCAATTCCCTCTCAGAGCTGAAATACCTTCTCAAAGGATATAGGCAGAGGAAAAAAGCATGAGCCCATTTCCCCACATACCAGAGAATCATGGAAACATTTCACTCACACTGGAGACTTTGTGGTCTGTGGTCATAGATAATTTCACCTGTTGCTTCTCTGGAGCACCAGTTCTGAATCTGTTTATCCCATACTTAGAATTCAATAGTCTACTAACACTGAGTACTCAAGTGGCTGTAAATGTTATGGGTGCCCACCTCCACCATGCCATACAAAGTTGGATTTGAGTGTAAACCTTTAATTTTTGGAGTCCAAACAGACATACAAGCTAAAAAATACAGGCAAACTCTTCACTAGCTTCACTGGAAGCTTTTGTTTGGGACACAGAGGAACACCACTTACCCAAATGAGAAGCAATACTTGCAAGTATAGACAATACATACAATTTATGAGCTTCATTATAAATAAATCACCTAAATTATAACACCACAGTTATCAGTATATAACTGGAAACAACACGTATTTTTAACTATAAAAGAGGTGGTAAAAAGGGGACAAGGACTATCATAAGCTGTTCTGTTTGAATAATGTATTTCTTTTAAATTAATGCATGTAGTTTACAAATCACCGTGCTGCACTTTGCACTATTCCAAGGAAACAGAACATTTTTCCTGATCACCTAGAGAGGAGGTGCATTAGTATTCACATTGCTCTGACATGGATCACTATTGCAGTTGCCCCTGTCTTCCCCATTATTTCTGCTAACCTTTCAATTATGATAATTGTAAGCAAACAACTTGAAACAAATGGTAAGAATCAGCACAGCCAAACTGTGCCTTACTTTGTTTCTTTTGCTTTTATGTTCATTTGAATGCTGTTTGGTCAGGATGGCATTTGATTTGAATTTATCAGTCTTGGAGGAAAACCAGCAGAAGCTAATGTTTTATCCAAATGCAGACAAAACAGGCATGCAATTACAAGTTGTTTCAATGCATTTATTTTCAACAGGGAATTTGATACTCCTACTTTTCAAGAATTAAGATGTCACAGATAAATAATCACAGCTCTTCAAGTTTGCCTCTCAAAAGTACTTCAAATCTTCTTATGCTTTTTATTTAGATCTCAAGTACATATATAATTATAAACTTGAACTTTAAAAATGTTATATAGATAAACTTTTCTAATGAAAATGAAGTTGGAAATAATAGAGCAGTTAAAATAAATGGATGTTAAGAGTTATAAGGATATTTATCAAAGTCTACATAACTGGAAATGAGCTTTGTGAATATTCTCATCTGCCAAATTTGTATTTTTTTTCCAAAGTACTAGGCAACACATTGTCTGCATAGTGGAGTTTGCTTGTTAGCACTGTTCAAGTTTTAAAGTAGTGAGACCTATAAATGTATGGGGCTACTTTGCCACTATCCAGTAAAAAAAAAGTTATGACTCTAATTTAAGACCTCTGTGCATCATGGATAAATAACTGAAGGAGGTTTAAAGCAGGATATGGTCTCTACAGTCTGAGTTTAGTAATGCTGAAGAGTGGAAAATGAAGAAAAGGAAAAGGAGACTAGGAAAATTTTGGTTCATTTGATAAAAAAGCAGGAAAGAGTCACTCACCCTAAGTAGAAAAAGGAACTTGTAAATGTCAGGTTTAAAGTTGGATCTTATTATAATAAAGAAAAATGTGTCGTTAAAGAGACTTCATTATTATTTTTTCTCAGAAATGTTAGTACTAGACCTTGTTCACTTAAGTGACATGCAGACTGTCAGTACTGTATAATAAAAGCAGATACTATTAAAGACATTATGGTATCTGTATAAATTAAACTATAAGAGACATTACATGATGGAATGAAGAAGATTTGAAGGAATTTCAAATAGTTTCCAAGTTTATTTTTTTCTGGAATAAAGTAATTTCATAAAAAATTAACATTTTTTAACAGTTCTGCCCTTAAAATGGCAGCATCCTCTGACCTATCTTGTTTGAGATAATGATGAGCTGCTGAGATGACCTACCACAAAAAGTATAGTAAATAAATCCCTCTCATATTTTTCTATCAATACACAAATAGAAGTTGTAACAATATTACTGAGAGATGGACATGTTTCACAGATGAGCAAACAGATGCCAACTCAATTAAAACTTTAGCTGTGGGATGAAATTATATTAGGATTTGACATGCTGTACACAGAAAAAGAATTTTTTTTTTTTGTAAATATCACATATGTAAGTTTTGATAAGCCCAGCTGATGGCAGATTGAAGTGTGATTAAAAGCAAGCTGAATTGTACAAAGTTTCTCAATTAGATTTGATGACCTTAATTTACTGAAATCTGATAGTGAATTTAGAGATTTTTTTTTATTGAAAGACCATGAGAGTACAGTCCTATTCAGAACTCCTTTCCCAATGCATTCTTTGTCTAAGAGTGCCTGACAATTTACGATCTACCTTCATATCAGAGGCTATTGTTGAGGAAGAAGCTTGCTATTGTAGGCTGATGAAAGATCATGATACTTCTGAAGCATGAAACTAAGAACCTAAAAAGATAATGAACGAAAGAGTATGTATGGAGGGATTAGAACACAGGTACAGTCATCACTTAAACCACAGAGCTGGAAAGGTGTTATGAACAATACTGTCTTGGATTGGCAGTGTTTATGCATCCATTAATGCATAAGTGGCAAGGAAAGAACAGTACAAAGGTTTAGGTTTATAAACAGTAATCTACTAGATAATATAGGCAAATCAAAAGAAGACTGCTTCCTCAGAAAAGTTATTCCTTGGGTAAAATTAAGTACTGGTAGTGATTTTAGCTCTAATAAGTTAGACATCTAGGGAAAACATGAAAATTGAGAAATAAAGTAAAATAAATGGGTTCAAGACTTAAAAGAAAATACCAGATATGGAAATTCCCTGAACACTGAACAGCTAGATGACTATTTTTATATAATCTTTTTCTGCTCCCTACTTCCAGATGCGCAACCCTCTCTTTGTTTTCTGTAGTATGGCAGTTTTCAATTTAATGATACAAATCTTGGGTTATTACTCTAAAGTGTAGCTGTTAATATTTTTTGGTAAACTGAATGTCCATCTAAAACAGGGCTATATTTGAATGCTCTATATTCTGCTCTTTGGTTTTCAGTTAGAACCACAACAGGAATATTAATTATTTGAAAACATCGTATTACTTTCATCTCCTGGTATCTTCCTACCTATTGATACCTATCTTGGCCTATCTTTTCTTTTTTAATCTTTCCAAATTAATACAGTTTGTTGGATGCCCAAACATGACGTGAAATACACACAAATATTTTGTAGAGAAGACAACAGAAAGCATCAGTCCTTAAACCTTTAAGTCAGACTTAGAAAAAAATATGAATTGGTGCAGCTCCATTGGCGTTAGCAATGTTATCTGATTTCTGGTATCTAAGAAGCTGCCAAAATATTGCCATTTCAATCTTGATATTTTACTTGTTTCTTTATATTGAATGTTGCAGCAGAAGATTGCTTTGGCTGTAAACAAACAGCAGTGCCTGTGAAATAGCATTCATATACTGTGGCAGTGTATAGATTAGATAGGCTTAGCAGATGCAAATCCATGTCTGTATTTTTTAAAGGAGGGAGAAAAGAAGAAAGAATATGTGAAATACTGAACAGCAGGACTGCAGTGATTCGTAACTTGCTCTCCACATGCTGTGACTTGTCACTGGTTGTTCATGACTTCAGCACAGTCTCTGGGGATTCACAAGAGTTTATGTATTAGCACAGCATTATTTCTGATCCCACTGAAAATTGCACAGAAACGTACGTGATTCAAGTCTTTGATTCCTTTCTCACAGGAATCACACAGGTATCCAGAACCGACTGAACTGCATACAAACTCCTGCAATCAGAGGAGTATAGGCTACATCCCTACTCTACTTCAGACAGGGGTAGCCAGGCTGTGGGAGTGAGTACAGAGGGCAGACCCTGTAGAAATGTAGAAACAGTTCTGTATCTGGATTACCAAAGAGAAAATATGAGGACTTGTCTTGCAAATGCACAGGCACGCTGCACGCTCAAATGTGCAATCTGGTGACGGGTATGGACACAATCTTGCAAGTCTTAAGGACAAGCTCCTTCTTCTGGGAGGATGGCACAGAATGATGCTTTTCGTGCCTAAGCATTTTGGTTGTGTCACTGGAACAGCACACAGAAGCAAACAGCTGGTAAGGTGAAGAAAAATGTGTGGGCGTGAGTTGGGAATGAAAAAGCAGGTCAAATATTACAAGTACTTGAAAAAAAGAGCTTTGTACCAACTCATCCTACCAGTTGAGACAACTAGTGGCTAATGTCCCAGATTCCCTTGTTAGCTGGCAGGGTAGGATAGACCCACTTTGGAGGTCCTGCTGATTAGGGGGAGTTTAAAGACTTGCATTTACTGAGGAAGGGATGCATTAAAAGAAGGAAGGAAAGAAAAAGGCTTTCCTCTTATCATCCTTATGTCATCACCCACAGAAAGGAATTTGACCTTTGATTGAGTTGTTTTCTTGCTTTGTTTAGTAGTGAATTGTCATTTGCAACGGGTCCCTGCCATCCATGAAGTCCTAAGCTCTCTCCTATAGAGATTTACGCTATGGAAGGAATGCACATCAGTAATAAAGATCAACAGGATTATGGTTACTTAATTGGACTCCGGCTAATAAAATTAACCAATAGATTTAAGAGAGTTGTTTTGTTTTCTTTTGTTCAGCATTGCCAACAATATTTTCCCTCTGACTAGATACCAGGGAAAATTCCTATTTTCCTAAGCTTTTAGTGAAGTTCGCTTTTTTTTACATTGTGAGTCTAAATTTTGGAAGTGTAAACTCTTAATAAATGTTCAAATATAAATTAAGCAAAGTGGTGGCTCCATTTTATAATACAAACCAATTTAGGGTTGCCTTATACTATCGCAGTTTGATTAGAGTAACAGTAACAAAACTCACAGAAAGTTTTCTCTTTGTTTTTAAAGTTCTGCCTCCTCAGGTTTTATCAGAGGAATTCCATATAAGACAGCAAGCTATAATTCCTTGTCTCCTCTAATATTTACTTTTGCCCAACCCATTTCACATTTGTATACCACATTAATATACTTGGAGTTATTTGAACAGAAACTATACTATGTATTTTGATTTCTGAACAATAATTGGAAGTAACAGCAGAATGTTAAGAAGTAACCCAGCTGTCTCCCAAGTATTATTAAGCCTAAAGAGTTATTGTGAATGCACAAAACTACAAAGGAATTGTAAAGAAATTATTTCATCTGTATATGATTTTAATCAAGCTTGGCTTGCTGTTAAAAGGCTTGTTTAATGAAGACTGCATTTCCCTCATGAGAGTCCTGACCGTGGAGTTCACTATCAGCCAATCAAGGACTATTGCCGTAACAATAGCTAGAGGGTTTACCACAAAAAAAAAAAAAAAGCCACTACCAAAAAAACCACACAAAGCAAAACAAAAAGCCCCCACAACCTTGCATTTCAGTCTGTTTCTGATCACTTATTTAGGTAATGACAGACAACTAACAGACAAAAATAAGCTAACTGATAATTAGCAAAAAGTCTGATTGGACAAATACAAACTTAGAGAAGTTAAATAATATTTTATTCATATAATTTTCCATCCAGTTATTTAATTAAAAGTATCAGCTCATCTGGGATTTTCTTCTCTTGCTACATTGTTATTTCCACTACTATAAATTACTGATTTTATAAGGTTGAGTCAAAATCTTTGCAGCTAAACTCTTAAAAATATAATGTGTGGGTACTGGATTTCTTATTTCTAATGCAAAAACAGAGAACTCCTTTACAGATCCAGGAAAACACAAAAAGATGATTTTGACTAAAGCTGGCTGAAAAATGAAACAAATGTCTCTATCTTCTAATTTTAGGACATGCTCCTGCAAGCATTAAAAACTCATAAAAGAATACTAACAATACCAATTCCTGATTTTAATGACATTAATAAAATGAAAACTTCTACATCTGTCTCAGTGTTTGCAGTCAGGATTGGTGCTTTAGTGCCAAACTTTGAAAACTCCAGTTCACACAAATTGTTGCTTTGAAGTTAATGAGATATTTGTATGAGTAGGAGCTACTCACTTGAGCCAGTGTTTTCTGGTTTGAGCCTGAGTCCTTTCTGTTGCCAAGTGTACTTAAGTTTATAAGACCATCCATTTCAACACATTTTGTTTAGTTAAACTGAAGTACTTCATTTTTAAGGAAAAAGTTGTATTGCCAAAAAGTATAAACAGGGCTAACTTTGACTAATATAAATATTTGAAAACCAGAACTTTTTGTAACATCTTATAGAAACAATCCTAACACAGATGACAGAGGGAAAAATGCTTTTATGGAATAGATAGTTCAGCTGAAGGATAGCACGGAGGAAATTTTAAAAATAAATATGAAGAAACTTCTAACATCCAGCATATTTGAATCTGGTTCAGAATATTTCTGCCTAACAATTAAATGTAAATTTTTCACATTTCCAGTTCTGCAGCATAATATTTAAACTTTAAGCCGCTCTAATTAAGACAAATCATTAAATTTATTCCTATTGCCAGCTTTAAAGTTTATTTGCTAATAAGCAACTGGACAAGGGATGTGTGAAATGAATAGCTGAAGAAAAACTCTGACAGCAAAAGAGAGGTCTGGAGGGTGAAGTTGGTTTATTAGGCACCGTTTGTCATGAATGGGTCTACTGCACGTACAAAAGCAAATCCCACTACCTTAGAAGATTAATTCTGAAGGAGGCACTCGTGGGTCAAAGTATACATAAGCGTGTGCCTAATCTCAGAGAAATCAGGCTATTTTCTCACAGCAATTAAGCAGAGGTCTAGGGTTTCACCCACAGTGTATTTAAACACAGGATACAATTAAACCCCAAAGTATTAATATCTGTGCTGTGCAAAATTGCCCAGGAAATAGATTTTGCACTCTTTCAAATGGAAAGCAAGGCAAATTAAGGAGGGTGACTTTATTTGAGTAAAAATTATCCTGAAACAAATGTAAGTCATTCATTTTTAACTGTTAATTCCTTATGTACACTTTCTTCCCCTTTCTTTTTCCTGCTCACGTAATTTACTCTGGAATGTGCAATGTTCAGTGGATATAAGCAATCAATACCATCTCATGAAAATAGTTTTGCTTTCAGGGATAGTATAATATCTACATGATAATGGTTCAACAAAAGCATTTAAAAATTTTTTTTGAACAAAATGATGCTCTGTACTGGAAATCTTTAAGATCAAGGGGAAGAGTGACCGCAGTGTCTTATTCAGCAAAAAGCCGTTACAAAAGACCTCTTTCCTCCTTCATGTCTACGGATTATTGAGCAATGTGAGTGAAAGCAACACAGAAACTTAAAGAAATTTAATGCCAATTTAAAATTTTTCTAGAGAAAAGGGAAAAAAATCCTCTAAAGACACAACATAATTTTCATTGCATATGAACTTCTCTACATAAATGTAGTAAGAATTAAATAATTATTTAAATAATAGTTTTAAACTACTAAACTATTTTAATCTCCCTAAGAATCCTCTCTGATTTTATAGTCTTCCACATGGTTATTCAAAATACAATTTACTTTTGTCTATCAGACCTACATAATCTAGTTCACTCCCAAATCACTCCATAAAAATAAAAAGATCAATCTTTCCCCTCACTGTAGACAATTGGCATGTCCTATCAGAAAAACTATTTATATACAAAGTAACACACTCTACACTGTGATAAGTCTCATCTCCTGTTTTTACATTTTAGAATTATTACACCTTTACTACCATAGCAATGCACCTAGTAATATAAACAAATTCTAAATCTTAAATCTGTGTACCAAATTTTAGAAATTCTGTGAAAAATCGTGGTAGTTTGGGCTTTCAAATCAATTATGTGTTACACAGGATGCTAATAAATATTCTACAAGGTGAAGTAATATGAAGACATTTTTTAAAATAAACAAAAAAATTGCTTCTTGCTGATCACACTGGTCAGCGAGAAACTATTTTAACCTTTAAAAATGCAGCATATCCCAAAACAAGTTGCTACTTAAATAAATGCTCTTCTTGAGCGCAACTGACCTTTTAAATGATTATATCTCAGCACTTGCAACAAGAAGAATTTCACCTATCACCTTTACACTGTTGATGCACTGCATTGGGTGAATCCATAACCTTTTCACAATATGTAACACGCTGCAGAACACAAAATTACTTGCTAACTTTAATTAAATCCCTTCAGAAAAGTCCTGCTGACCTCTTTGGAAAGAAATCTTACTAAATGAAAACAAAAAAGAAATTAAATCCAAATCCCTCAACATTTGATAGCTCTAAATGAACCTCCAACCATTTCAGAAAATTATCTTTCAGAGCGCTGAATAAGGTTGCTGCTCTGAATTTTTCATAGTAAGAGTTTCAGATAAATTTCAGCAAATGTTAAAAAAAAAAAAATCTTGTTTAAAACACCTAACTCTTTGCTTTTCCAACAATCTCTAAGGGTCTGGTGGAAGGTTTCTGAAGTCCTTGGAATAGGCCTTAAAATAGTAATCTAGTTTAGTCCTCCAGATTCTGAACTTTTAGAAAAGGTTTCAGGACAAAAGAAAGAGACAAAGCACTTTATTCACTTTACTTTCTAAAGCACCAGACTTTTTTTGTTTTTCCCTGAGAAAATACAATCTAGACCAAAACAATAGATATAAAAGAACTCTAACTAACAAAACAAACAGCAAAACTGCCCCTGAACCAAATTCACTGTTGTCATATAAATTACTGTAGCTGGCATAGAGTTGTGACCTCTTTCCTCAGTACAAAATGACAACAATGATTTTAAACTTTAAATTAAGTTAGGAGCAAAATCAAACATAATATATGCTACCTTCAAAGTCCGTGATTAATTTAAAGGGACACAAGAGTTTGCAAATTCTTTTTCACTCAGTTCAAGTTAAGGATCAGCCCTCTAAAGACAATTAATGCTTCCTGATTACAGGAAGAAATGCAGTAAGCCTCTGCCTACACACGTGTGCAGTAATAGTGGTTAAGCATGTGCTTAACATGAGCACACACCTCAAACCAGCAAGAGATACATTCCTTCAGTTCACATGCAGCCTGAATTTATAAACACTTTGTAGCCATCTTCGGTAAGACACAGGTGTTACAGTTCACTTTTGATGCTGAGATGATGGTAATTATTTACTGTGTTCTCAACAACATGAATTAAAGGGGAAACATAAGTTGATGTGTTTTTATACTTAAAAAATCTTTATGAAGACAGTGGAATCTAAATGAACAGTGTGATGTATTTTAAATAACATTATTTGTTGCTGTCTTTATTGCATTTTTTAAATTCTGTTTGAGACACCACTAGAGAGAAGCTTACTTATTTGAAAAATAATCTATTGAAATCTACTGTCAGGGAAGCATCCTTTAAAATTAAAAATAGCCCTCAATAATGAAAACAAATTTACAAGGAATCTTCCATTTTTTTTAATGTTCTGGGTTAATAAGCCAGTGATCTCACAAAGGATTACAATCTCCTAATATAAAACCAAAATTAGTGTCCAATAATACACTGAAGTACTGGAACAAACAAAGAATTGGAGAGACAAGAAATATGGAACTTGCTGTGGCTTTTCTCTAGACAAAGGAGATGAGTTATCTGATTGGTGTGTAATCACAAAGTTAAACAAACAGCAATAAGGCTAAACTAATTCACTGTCAAGTCTACATGTCATCCTAGCTGGTTCATTATGTGCATTTGTGACAAACAATACAGAAGAGACAACTGTACTGAATCAAATAACTTGCAACAGTTTACACTCTTATAAAACTATTTACATTTTGTCAAATGAATATTTATAACAAGTGGCTTTCCCTTCACAAACACAATAGCTCAAGCAGCTCCCATTCATTATCGTATTTAGGAAGTACAAACACTAATTCTGTGAATCAGCGGCACAGTCTGTCGTAACTTGCCAGAAAACGGGGCCTGCAATACTAATATAAAACCCAGGAGAAACGTGCTGTTGCCTCCAGTTTTTCAAATGTCCCAGCATTTTCATGTCTCCCAGTCACAGGAATTCAGTTTCAATATTCTATCTGCCCTTCAGCATAGCATGCCCCAATGAAACAGCCGGTGGAGTTTATTTTGCACTTTATCAATACAGTGTAAACCAGCATGTGCTTACCTCCATGGGGTTACTGAACCCAACTTGTCTGTGTGCACAGACAGCACTCTGGCCACAGATGTGACTGGTTAACTGTACAAGCAAGGAGGATAAATCCACACAACAATACTTCATTCACCAAGGAAATCTGCTGTGGATTACAGCTTCTCTATGGTTACGTCTGTTCTTAATTTACTGCTTTTATTCAGTTTTCAACCATAAATGAGCCCCTTATGAGGTATTCACTATGCAGAATTGACAACTCTTTTTATCTACTCGAAAAATATTTTTGGATAATAATTTATGGTTACGAAATATTTTAAGCAGTTTGAATAGTTACATTATATTCTTTCAGTACTTAATGATGCAGTATCCCCTGTAAAAATAGAGACCTGGGCAATCTATCGATTTCACATATTTATAACAAAACCCAGCAGCCTTGACCATACAGAAATACAAATTTTAAAACTGCATATATCATGGAAATGGCATTGTGTTTTTTTTTTAAAAGCTCTTAAACAGCATCTCATGAGGAAATCCTGGGCCAGAATTGTGACTAAGGGGGCCCTGTGGATGGGAACATAAGGAAAGTCTTTTTGCAGGCACAATATTTTGTTTATGGCCTCTTTTTTTTTTTTTTTTTTTTAAAGTTTGCGATAGATGTAGATTTTAAACAATATTCAACAGAGAAATTGTGAAGCTGTCTGTAATGCTGGGGAGGGTTACTGCATTATTTATGTTTTATGTATGAAACTGAAATGTGAGCATGGGTATTTTAATCTTGTTTCACCATCAAAGATAGTCTCTCAATTTGTATGCTGAATTAATGTGCTATCTACTTCGTAAAAGTAATCTAAAGGGACTGATTAGCATTGGGCACTCAGTGATGCTTAGAAAAGAAGGTTGTGAGTAAGCAGAGCTGCCTAGGAAACGTGCTGCAAAGCTACTGGTGTGAAGGTCTATTTTGCCACACGCTGCTATCATCCCTTCTATCAGTTCCGACATATGTCCGCAGAGGGACATCATCCATTGCAACTGTAATTGACAATAGAGGCAGGCAGCCATGTGAATGATATGGAATATTTTTATTAATTGAGACAATAGTGATGAGGCTTTAAAAAGCCTTCCAAGATGACAAAGTCCCCTTTGCATTATTTCAGATTAATTTAAAGTGTTGGCACACAAAGCTTTACAACTTTATTCTTGGCAGAATATGAGTACTTTCAGACTCATTCATACTCAGGGATTCTTCACTATTACAGAGTAAACTCCCCGTAGATAAACAAAAGAAAACATTTGAATGAGGTACTTGCAGTGTTTTCCTCATTAGCAGCTACAGTGTCTTGAGCAGGGAATGAGTGTTTTGGGAAAAGAATTCTTGGCATTAACAAGAAAGGACATTGCTTTTACAGGCAAGAACGCTTTATGGCTTTCTGATACATCCTATCACAATACCATATGTAATCCAAATAAAAAAATACAACTGAAAGCAAAATTAAGTGTTAGGGTACTTTAAAAATAAGTGCACTTGTATATAAATACAGCAGAGAAATGCTGAACTGATTTTAGTTTGGTTGCTTTAAATATTGCCCCTGATGTTTTATGGATTCCAGTTCTTCCTTTGTTTGCTATTTAATTGCAACTGGTTTTGATTTCTTTATAAAAAAAGAAAATGCTTTCTTTAAGACTGAATATCCTCATTTTCATTTAGTGACTGCAGTAAGAATGTTAGGTGAAGGTAGACATTTTCCGCATGCATTTGAGATTCCCCTGGAGTGGCTGGATAAAACACTGTGGCAGATACTCAGCCCTACAATCAGAGGGATTGTGCCAGCAAGTCTTTAGAGGCTTTTGAGCACAAAACTTCCCTGAGTTAGAGGTTACCTTTAATGGTGTGTGCATGCGTGCACACACTTTGTGTGCTGGCACTGCCGCTGTGCTGTAACGATCTGGGTGCTCTCCTGATCTGCATTTATGAATGAAAGTTTTAAATTTAGCTAAAGTCAGCGGATGGCCCCAGGGCTACTATCACTTATGTTTGGTACCATGATCCAAACTTAGCACTTACATCTCACTTATGTAGAGATGTAATGGATGGCAAAATCTCTAAAAGCTTGATGAGCCTGAGAACTCAGCAACTTCTTTTGCGTGACAGATGCACATGTCAAAAAAAAAAAAAAAAGAAAAGGAACACCAAAGCAGTAAAAGTTGCTGCTGTTCTGAAGTGCCAAATTGGCTTGAAAAGAGCCACCTGGATTTGTATTTTTGAACAGCATGTGCTGCCCCAAGAATCTGCATCACTTCTACTGCATACAAAGACAGGAAAGGACTTCCCCCTAAAAATCAAATCCTTGGATACTTCCATGTATGCACCAAGTCTGTGAGGTAGCTTCATCAGCCACCACATGGAAAAGCAGGAGCTGAAACTGCTGGTAGAACATAAAATGCTTCTACAGCCTTTGGAAATTTTATGGATTTATGCCCATGTAACTGAAATTGTGGAGAGGAGAAACACTGACACCCCAAAGTAGCTAACAGTTCCTAACTGGCAGTTTCATTCTAGAATTTAGATGAGGTGAAAATTAGTATTTTTGTCTCCTTTTCACTCTAAGGACTACTGAACATCACACTGCTTCAAGCCACACAGCTGTTTTTTTTCCAAACAGTTCAGTTTCAGAAACAGGAAGCCAAATCACCTATCTGTGTTTTCCAGCATAAATACTCCAAATCACAATAATTTAGTGCTACAGGTCTGAATTAAGCTGACAATGACAAGGACACTGTAACATAAGATCCCTACTCCACTGTGAATTCAACTTCCACTCATATGTCTTGCAGCTAAGAATGGATCTGTACTGGGACACCTGACCCAGGTGTCTGATCAAGTGTAATCCATCTGACCCATCTGGCACCTGAGCTAGCCTCTGCTCTTGCATCATTTATAGTTCAGGGCAATGTACTAATTTGAATCCTACCCCTCATTGTAGCACCTGTATTAACAAGTGCTAGTCAGGGGACCATTTAGCACTAAATTCTCCCAACAAATCACAAGTACAGAACCACCTGTGCTAAGCAAGTTCTCCTTCCCAAGCTAATGCAAAAATCTTCAGCACCTCAGAAGTCTACAAAATATACCAATTCTTGAACATTCTTTGATGTGAGGGAATGCATTGTTAGCATATTGCAGCTGAATGACAAAGCACAGAGAAGCAGAGAGGCTGAAATATCACCAAATTATTGACTTGGATTTTTTTTCTTTACCTCTTTTCTCATATGTATGTTTGCACTTAGGCAAAGTGAAAAGCAGTCCAGGTGATCTGCTCTACAAGTCAACAACACGCAAAGATTAACAGTTTGCTTAATTAGAGTTTGCAAATTTAACCTTTGAAAATGAAAATTCATAGAAACATTCAGGTTGGAAACGACCTGGCAAGGTTGCTAAGTCTAAATTACTGCATCCACCTGTCTCAAACTGAATTTAGACTGAAAATGAAGAATCCAGCCTTTAGCAGGAATTTTAACTTGAATATCTATTCTCTTGGAGAACCCCACAACCTCTCTGGGCAAGCTGCTCTAAAGACTAATTATTTTCCTATCATAAGAAAAAAAAATTTCTTGCATCTAGTGAAACCTTTCCTATAACAATTTATGACTTAACTCTTATGATGCTGTTCTACATCTCTGTAAAGAGCTTGGCTACATCTTTTCTGTAAGGTCATTGCAGATATCGGAAGGCTGCTGTCCCCCTGGAGACATCCCTTCCCCAGGGTAAATAAATCCCAGTCCTTCAGCCTTTCCTCACAGGCCAAGTGCTCCAGCTTCTGATCATCTTGTAGGCCCTCCACTGAATTTGATGCAGTTTTTCAATGTTTGTCTTGTAGGGGGGGTCCAAAACTGTTCTAGCAAATGCTATTTAAAGAGGACTAATCATTTCCCTTGATCCACTGGCTGTGCTCCTTGTTACACAACCCCTTCATGCTGTTAGTTCTTACTTCTGCCAGGATGACTGATAACTCTGGTATAGCCTATTGTCCAATAAATTCCCACCTCCCTTCCAGAGCTGCTGTGCACCAGTCCACAACCTATGCTGATGCACAACCATTCTTCCCAGGGCTCGGACCTTGGATTTCTTCTTGATGAAATTAACTGGGTCCCATTGTCCCAGTTCCCAGTCTCTCAAAAACCATAAAATCGATGGGCATCTCCTCCTCCAGGTCACTGGTAAAGATATAAACCAGTACCAGTATAGATCACAGAGTAGCTACACTTCCCAAACAGAGTACTAACCATAGGTTAGTACCTTTTGAGCTGGATGATCCAACCAGTTTTTCACCCTAGTAGTTCCCTCATTTAAACTGTGATGTTCCTACTTGGATGCAAGGGAAGTTGCTAAGGTCATTGTAGATGACACTCATTATGCCCCCTCCACCTACACATCTACTTGTTTCATCATAGAGTACAATCAGGTTGATAAAGCATGACTTAACTTTGTACATTTCAGTTGGCTCTTCCAAACCACCCTCTTCTTCACGTGCCCAAAATCTAACATCACTCAATTATTTTCCCAGGGACTGAAGCAAGGATGACCAGCCTAGAGTTTCTTGGGTTGTCTTTCTTGATGTGCTTGAAGATTGATAGGAATTTTGTCTTCTTGCAGTAAGTGACTTCTCTTGATCTCCATGACCTCCCAAAGATGATGGATAAAGGCCAGTTCATCCACATGTTCTCTTAGCACTGCTGGATGCCTCCCAGCTGGTCCTGCGACTGGTACGGGTCAAGGTTTCTCAAGAGAACTCTGACTTGATCCTCCCCCAGTACTGGTAGTTTCTGTCTTCCTTCACCCCTGTGTATCTAGCCAGAGGCATGGGAGACTTTGTCACTGATGAGTGGGGCAATGAGTTACAGCCTTATCTACACCTGCTGTTACTTATTGAGCAGCACCCACTTGGCACATATCCCTTTTTATTTCTAATACAGCTCTAGAGGCTCTTGTTGAATTTGATATCCCTTGCCAGGTTAAACTCTTGCTTTACTTGCCAGTTTCAATTCTAGCTGAGGTTTGGTTTTCCTAACACTTTCTGTGCTTGTCCAGGCAAGGCTTAGTGTCCTCTCTTTCCCTTTGTATGTTTGCCTTCTGTATGTCCTTTTTGCACAGGAATTCAGTCACAAGAACATCTCAGATGTTCTCCTGATAATTAACATTTTTCTGGGTATTAGGATAAACAGTGGTGTGCTTTGTTGTTCTTAGAGATCTGCCAGCTTTCCTAAGCTCCTCCATCTTTTAACACTGTCTTCCATGGGACCCCACCTACTAGTTCCCCAAAACAGTCTTCCCTCACTCAGCCTGACACATCTTCTTTAGAAAAGCTCCTAGAAGCTACTTCATGTAAATGGCACTCCCCCGGTACCATTTTCCATTCCTACTCCTCCTAAAGAGCCTGTACCATTCACCCTAACTGCACTTCAGTCCTATAAGCCATTCCACTGCATCAGTCATCCCAAAGATGTTATGGTTCTGCAACCACATGTTGAGCTCCAGGTCCTCCTCTTTATTTCCCAGGCTGTGTTCTTTTGTGCACAGGCACTTGAGATTGGGCCTCAGGGTGGGATTTAGCCTTTCTGCTGGTTCCTCCTGTTAACCTACCCTACATACTAACTATAACCTCTGTTCCCTTACTTAACTACAAGGTTGTTTTCTCATATCCTAGTCCACATAGTTTAAAGCCTTCCTCATCAGGTTGGCAAGCTTGTTGTAATTGGTTTTGCTTACAATGACTGTGCGCAACAAGGTGTAGTTGCCTTCTACTTCCTTCTTGAATTGCATGTAACAGCATAACAAAGATCAGTTATGAATGCTGGACATTCTGATAGGAAAAATCTTTCTCTACACTGATACAAATGTCAATAAAATCCGTTTGCTTTCCTATGAAACAACAAGCAGAGATAACATGGTTAGAGCGAAGGATGACTTTGCACCTATGTAGGTTTCAGGCTGATGCAATGACTTCTTGATGCCACTGAGCAACCCCAGAACAGGTCTGACAGGCTTCACAATTAGAATACTTCAGGATCAAAAAGTATAAAGATGACTTAAAATCCCCAAGCTATGCCAACTCCTTCTACAATTGAAGATCCGGTCCTATAAGCAAAGCATCTAGCTGTCAGTGTCAAGAGTCCACAAACCAGACCGAAAGTGTAAGCAGCTAAAACTTCACTGAAACAAAACATTCACATACTGAAATTAGTATGTTTATTAGCAATAGATTCAGCACAAAAGAGAAGGCAAGAGGGATAAGGTAAATGAATACCAGATTGCCCCTATCAGGACATCAGAAAAGTGAACTGGCAGAGCTGGTGAGCAGTTGAAGCTTCAGTTTCAGAAAATGGCTCTGGTTGTAGAGCAGAAGTCCTGTATTTTGGCTGGCTCCTTTATATTCTAGAAACAAAAGCTTAATCCTAATTGACACACATATCTTCACTGATAAGTAAAAGGAACACTGGAATGCTGTATGCAATTCATTTTAGCTTGTGTCTGGGATATATTGCTAGCATGCAGTGTGTGGGGCTGTGCCAGATGGCAGGGTTGGCATCTGCAAAGTTGCTCAGTGGGCACCATGGTGCACATGCACCATTTCTTTCTAAGATTGAACTCTGGGAGAGAAATGGCAGCTAAAACTTATTCAACTGTGTTTTTATGGGTATGATCTGTACCATGCCACTTCCCGGCAATGACCTGCTAGAAATTCCAGCACCTAAATATATTAAGAGCCAATTTTTTAGGAAAGTCTAGGATATTTTTGAAAATGGCAATTCAGATGACTAAGGGCATTTACCAATAGGCTGCAGCAAATGTAATTGCAGAAAATTGCCAGATACCTTCTCCCACTATCTGCTTTGCCCCTCTGCTGAGTGCAAGGAATGGAATGCATGTGTTCTCAGCTGCTCAAATGCAAAGTCCCAGGGCTTAGATTAAAGGCACCTTGGTCAGCAGTAAAGTAAAGCCCTCAGACTTCTCACTGACATGACTGGGATGTGGGTGTGTGTCCCAACTTGCCTGCTCTCCAGTGGGAGCAGCAATCTCCAGCAGTGGGGAAACAGTGAGAAATGATAACATCTCACACAGCAGTTGTACTGCAAAGAGAATGTGTGCCAAAGACTTCAGGGCCAAAGGCTGAGTTGCTTAGAGATACACACAGTATGAGAATTTACATCCACTTGAATATAAGGCCTTTGTCTTTCCCTGAATCAACAAATATTTATGAAAAATCTCAGCAATCACTACTCTAAATCTCTCATTACTCAAGTACCTTTAAAGAACTAGCCACACATGAAGGGTGGAAAATTACTAATGAGCAGACAAACTGATTTAGACCCTTTGCAAATGTTTCCCCAATGACAGTGAGAAAAAATATTCCCATTTATGGATGGAACTCTATTAGAGAATGGGAAGTAAAAGATAAGGGAAAAATTACATTTAAAGAATTATTTTTGTCTTTCAATACAAAAAGTGTAAAGCTTGGATCTTAGTCAAAACTGAGACTGAAGGTATGGATTAGGGACAAACGTGCAAGTCTATTACAAATTAAATTGCTAGTTGAATCTCGCCTTAAAAGTCCAAAAACACTATGAGGTGCAGTGACTATAATTAATGGAAAGTCATTTGTAGATATCCAATCATGCTTCTTTCTTTTAAAAAAACATGCAAAACTAATCTCACAAACCTAAATGCAAAATAACAACTGAAAAATGTGTCCTTTAGACTTGAGATGAATTTAAATAAAAATGTGTATTGGATCTGCACATTAATAAAGCCTGTTAAGCTCAGTAGAATACTTTTTATTCATCTGTGCTTCATCAAGCAGGTTCATGACCTCTACAGAACTGCAGCAGCTCCCTCTGTTCTGAAAACCGCATGGGGGAAGATGGTAAATATTATTTTGTGATTAGAAAATGTTACTGGAATTGTCATAGAGAAATATTTAATGTGGAGAGTGTGGTTCAGGAATTAAAACATACACAGCAGGAGAAAAAGCAGCATGGAGCAAATTTTACTCCTGATGACAGGCAAGTAAAATTTAAGGATTGTCTATGACATTGAAAACAATGTGCCATGGTTGCACAGTTATCACTGAGCTCATGAAGATATTTAAGCACCTGCCTAACTTAAACCATGTGAGGATTCTCATTGTTTTAGATGAGACAAAATGGATATTTTAAATACAAGCCGATGATTAAATATCTTGCTGAATTGGTATTGAAGAACAATACAGTTGAGTGATTTTTGTCTCTGTCAAATAAGCACACATCTAAATAACCAAAGGTGTTAAATATCCACATCAGTGACATTTGATGAGAAGCACAGGAAAGACTTTGTGCAGAAAATTATTCTAACATAATACATTAAATATGTGATGTAATACTTACTAAAAGCTCAATACACCATGTGAGCAGTTCCTTTTCCTGATTTTATTGCAGTTTGCACAAGTATGTGTATCCATGTGTGCTTTACTAGTAATCAATCTGCCTTGCTCTTTGCACAGATTACACACCAACCTATCTTTTCAGATGTGAGAGCCAAGTGGGTTGGTTAAAATATAAAAGCAGAAGCATGGTGCTGTGTCTCTCATTAAAATCCCAAACATGACAAGGATAGATAAGAATGTCAAAACAGCTCCTTAACAAAAACATCTCCCAAAGGGCTAATTCTAAATCTCTTCTCCTCCCATTCAAATTACCCCCACCTAAAGGACTCAGAAGACTCCGAGCTCTTCTGCAGCCATGGCAAACATTGCTTCTGACTTCCATCAATTGCAGCAAGGTCAAGCCTTACCCATTGTTTTTCAAAGTTTTCAGTTTGAGTGTTTCAGTCCAGCTTGGTTATTTCAGTGATCTGTTGATATAATAATTGATTCTGCAGTATAATTTTTCCCATTGCTGAAATATTCTTGATTAGCATATTGTTGCCATATACTTGTATTACATGTTCTGTCATTATCAAACAGAGACAAAGGTAGTAATGATGCCTGTGTCAGCACACACCCACAATTACTTATGCTCAAATCCTCCTCAACTAGAAAATTCAAATCTCCATAAAGGTTCCCTGCAGCTAAATATTGCTTTTGCATAATTGCCAGGAAAGGGCTTCCTAAATTATAGGAGAGAATAAATTATAGGAGAACCATGTTCCTTACAATTCAAGGGAGGGATTAACACAGTCTCCCAAAAATTACTAATCTGAATTTAAATTCTACATTCAATTGGAGCAAGTTAAATTCAATGAAAAAGTTCTCTGCTTTTAAGAATGTCTGTTCTAGAGAGAAATAACATGGGCTTTCTAGACTTTGAATAGGTGCTTTAAACAAGGGTTCTCTTTATTAATTACTAAAAAATGCAATGACCACTATAGTTTTCATTCAGAGCAAAATTTAACAGGAAAATAATATGAATCTCAACAGACTGTTTGAGTTATCTGTCCCTTCTTTAATCTGAGAGATTACTCAACAAAACCAATGTTCATTCAACAACATTCATGAAATCTGTTGTGGATTACCAATATCATCAGTTAAACCTGTTTCAAATTTATTGCTTTCATTCAGGTTAAATAATAAAAGAGTCCATTTGTACCACCATTCATGTATATACATGAATTCAGCTTTCATCATTCTCTACAGGTTTAATCCTGTGATTTATGTTTTCCTACACAGTTTTGAGCAAATCTGCTGAAAAAATTTAGCCAGACTGATAGAAGAGTTAGACTGGATTACTGTGATGTGTGCCATGTTTAAAACCAGCCTGTTCTGTTTGGAGAAAAGGAAAAGTCAAGAATTTTAACACTGTAACCCTGCTTGAAGTTCTAATAATTTTAACGGCTTTAGCAAAGGAGAGCTGAGTAAGGTTGGGTGAGTTCAAAGACAATAATCTTTATTATTAGAAATACCTTAGAACAGCAAAGAAGCAAAATTTCTTTTTTCTGCTTTTTCTTCAGTCACAGCAGGAAATAACACTGTTTAGATTACAGTTTTCTGACGTTTAAACAGTTATGGCAGTGGCTACATGTTAATTTTTTAAAATTCACCTGCATATTGACTCTCTATCCATCTACCAATATTTAAAAAAAACAAACCCAAACACACATACAGAAAATTAAATGTAAAATGCTTCTCTTTTGTTTCATATCACAGATAAATTCTTTCACTTGAATTAAACTAAATTGAATTGAATGGCTGCACAACATAGCTGAGGGTTTTGCTAATGAGATACAAACCTTTTTGTCTTTAGGTTACTGGTTCAAATCCAGGCATGTCTAGAAACAGCTGAAAGCTTTTAACCACCTGATGGCTATGTGATACTTTAACATGAAATGAGTTTGTCAATCAAAACCCAACTTCAGGAAGTAAGTGTTCCCACCAGAAAAATAACCATCATACAACTAGAATTATTTGCAGTCTTCTGAAAGTTCAAAAATTAATGACTCTGCACCTTTTGAACTGATATTTTAGATTAAATGATTGATGTTGAAGTATGTAAAGAGTGAAATATGGAGAAGTTTACATTTGTGAACATAGCTTTCCCAGGTAAAAGAGGCTTAAATGACTTTCCTTCCTTAAACCTCCTGCCTCCTCTCTCATTAGCATCAGCTAGTGCAGCATGTTCTACAGTAATTTACACAACTCTGGGAGGGGGGAGAGGGGAGACATGACACACACAGAATATCTGTCAGATGAAGAGAGAAAATATTTTAATTTCCACATTAACCAGCTTTTTAAGAAAAGTAAAGCTTCTGAAAGTTTTGAAGGAGTGTCAGTAACCTGTGACATCCTCCTACAATTCATGTAGTATTCTTTGCATGTAAATAATTCCTCACTTCCAAGAATAATTGATCATGCTTGAACAAAAATGTTTTTACTGAGTGATAGATACTGATCTTCACTTCCTCCTCCAATCAAAAGGCAGAACTTCAATTTAAACTAAATAAAAAGGATAACTTAAAAATTTTGCTTAACTGGATTTTTTATAATCTCATCAACTTTTTATATTGTAATATCATGAAGATGTGAGAAGATGAAACAATAAGAGAAGAATATGCTGTAGGAGCCAAGCCCAAACTCAAAGACCAAATTTAAAGGAAGTTCCCATCCTAGCACTGAAAAAAACCCAGATTACACTTCATGGTGCTGATTTTAAATTAAAGGAGGCTGAAGAATTTTGGCAGCTGAATCACTTTTTTTTCAGGTTGGGGACAAAGAGCTAGAGTGAATGGAGTGACATCAGACTGGTGACCTGTCGCTAGTGGGGTTCTGCAGGGCTCCATCCCTGGCCCTGTGCTCTTCAACATCTCAACAAATTACTTGGATACAGGAGTGGAAGGAACACTAAGATTGCCAATGACACTACACTGGGAGGAGCTGTCAACTCCCTCAAGGGCACAGTGGCCCTGCAGAGAGACCTTGACAAATTAGAGAGATGGGCAGCCACCAATTGTACGAAGTTTAACAAGGGCAAGTGCTGGATCCTGCACCTGGGATGGGGCAGCCCTGGATGTATGGACAGACTGGGGAATGAGATGCTGGAAAGCAGTGTCACAGAGAGGGACCTGGGGGTCGTGGTCGATGGCAAGTTGGGTCAGCAGTGCCCTGGCAGCCAGCAGGGCCAACCGTGTCCTGGGGACATCGGGCACAGCATCGCCAGCCGGGCAAGGGGGGGATTGAATAAACTTTAAATAACGTCACCGGCTGCTAACAAGTTGGAGTTGGGTTGTTTTGGAATTCCAAGGAGGATTTGAAAATCAATCATTTAACCATTCTCTTCCCTTTTTATTGCCATGTGATCTCAGACAAGGCATTCTCTTTTCAACGGCACCATTTACCTTGTAAAAACCAGTGCTTTTACAAATCCTAACACTACAATATTTATGTTTAAAAGCTCAAAGAAACAGTGATGCCATTTCTGTGAAAGAGAGAGAAGTAAAATCTAACTCGAGTTCTTATCAGACTGGAGCAAATTAGAGTAATTAACATTTTGAATAATCCTATTATCTTTAGAACTGCCCTGGTACTTATTAAGAATCAAACCCCTATTTCTGCTTCAATACTCTCTACTTCTTGTACACTTAGTGAAATTAATTTCATGGGGACAATCACAGTTCACATTAATGCACATAGTGAAGTGGCCTTTAAAATGGTGCAGAAAACATTTTCAAGGTTTCAAAACAATCCTGAATTTTATGATGTGGTGATTTATTTCTGAGGTAAGAAATCCTGCAAAATTACAGAAGATGACTCACAGTGAATTTTCAGAAGATGTCTGAGTACAAACCATCCTCTACTCCTCTGAACTAATGCATGATTGGACCCTCTAACTTCAAAAATACATTTTGTTAAGTTTTCCAACAAGGATGTTCAGAGAGCCAATGATGACATTAATTTTAATTTTCATCTTGAATTCAGATTTTAGTTGCTTTTATGTCTTTTATGACATGTTGCTATCGGTCTGACTTTTTTTTTTTTTTTAATAAAACAGATTAGTTTGTTTAGCTTTCAACAAGCACACGGCTATAACAAAATCTTACTGGAAGTTAGTGGAAAATGTAGCCTTCAGAAAGAGACTGGGACGTGCTTTAGCACTTGTGCTATATTTCCCAGTATGTTTATATTGCACAGCCAGCTCAAGTGATTGGCATCTACATCTGAACTCACAGCTTAGCTCAGCCTGAGTTTAAAGAGTCCCACAGCAAGGTCTTTCTCTGTTATACATCCTTGCTATTTCCGCATATCCCAAGGGTGAAGCAAAGCAGTTTTTATGATAAAATGTTCTCAAATTCTTTCCCAACAAGAAAGTTCATTTCTACAGTAGGTGTCTTGCCCAAAAGATTTGCTGAACAGAGGCAGACTATCAGCACTCAGAAAACTGTCACTTGTTAAGTAACCACCCTCAATAAAATTCAGCTTGGTCTTTAACTTAAACCCTCCAGTTTTGCAATCAGTGATGCAAATTGCTGTGAATAGGGGCCTGACCACTTTGCACCATAGGAAAGGGGACAAACACAGTCGTGCTGGGGCTAAAACTGTAAAGATGACTGCAGAGACACGATGACATAATTAGGGAGAAATTGTGGGGAGTCTAAACAACAGCGATGGGTTCTGAAAAATCACTCAGTTGTACCAATAAACTGGCAGAACAAATCAGTTTAAATAAGCTGGAGAGGCAAAGCACAGCTGGAACGACCAATTGATTCATTGGGTCATGATGCACTCATTAGATCAACCTTGTTCCAGCTTTCCTCAGCTCTGCTTACTGAAGCTTGGAGACCTCCCTAGAACCATGCCCCAATTCACTAAGGCCTTTTCCAGTCATTCCTTTTTTCCTTCTGCTCAGTGGAAGAAAAGCATTTGCTTTATTAAAGGCTCTCTGTAGCACTAAAGGGGATAAATATGTCTCCTAGACCCTAAAAGCAAGATTGAACTTTTCAGTGCAGTCATGAATAAGGCATAACATGTAATAGCAGTGTATTTTCCAAGCCTGAAACTCTGGAAATAAAAGATCACGGGTTTCTGAAAGATTTGTTGCAGTTAAGGAGGGATCAGTTCAGGGATATTCTACACTCTGTGTTACAAAGAGTGGTCACTTCTACCTGTATAATTAACATAGCAAGGCAACTTTTACATGGCTAAGACAAAAATAATCCCTCCCTTTCCTTTCCTTTGCTCCACAATAGCTACATTCTTGCAGTTACTCAGTTTTTTCTCCTTATCTGGCTTGCTAGCTGTCCTAACCAGCTATAGAACAGGGCTTATGTGGGGAAGGGAGAAGAGGGCTGCTACAAAGGCCAGGTTTGTCTGTCCTTCCTTCCTTCCTTCCTTCTTTCCTTCCTTCCTTCCTTCCTTCCTTCCTTCCTTCCTTCCTTCCTTCTTTCTACACAGTTACACATAAAGAAAAAATGGATGTGAGGAAATAGCCTGGCTCAATGTACAGCCTTTAGTTTGGACAGCTGGAACAAGTGAGTGAGCAGCATTAGCTTTTGTTCCCTTTCTTGGCTGATTAATCAGGACAAGAAGACATACAGAATAGGTGTAAAGGGATATGACAAGAATTTGGACATACTTTCCATTTTCCTAAGAACTGCAAAGATGGGAGTGAATGAAATTTAGAAATATGTTGATGCATTGTGCTCCCTTGCCTGCAACGCTTTGGAAGCTTTACTGACAAGTTGCAAAGTCTTCATTGGAATTCAGCAAGCTGTGATGAGAAGACCTTGCTTTCCAAATCTTAATGCTGAAATTCCATGCTTGAAAGAAAGACTGACAACAGACAGACAAAAAAAAAATTAATACACTGCTTCTTGTCAGTCCTTTGGGACTTTTGAATAGCAATTTGGCATTCTTTGCCATTTTAGTAAACTAAGAAATATAGGTTTGAAAATTGAGAAAGGACTTGAAGCAAACTTGCCCTTGACAAATCTTTCATTATGGAAAATTCAAAATGTGGCTACTAATGTTAGCTAAAGATGCCTTGCTGACAAGTAGAACCATTTATTATCCATATTCTCTTAGCAGCACTTACTGAATAAGGTGTGTGCTAGTGGCAAGAATGTTTGATAACATTAGGAACAGCTGTGAACATCAATCTGCCACTGCTCCAGGACAGAGGAGCTTCTATTTCTAATAGTTGGCTCTACAATTCGTAGCACCTGTCTTGGGCTTCTCACTTATACTGACCCTTGAGTGGCCCACTTACTGAAAAAGGAAGGAATTCAACAGGACTCTTTCAGGAGTTAATGAAACTACCTACACTGATGCAACCACAATTTGGGTGGCATGAAGTAGCATAAAAAAGATAATTATATATTATCTTCAGCCTGGATGAAAGGATGTTTGCTAGTCTTTCTGAATTTCAGTCAATGAGTGTACATGCTTTTAATACATACGCGTTCGCTCACGCACTGTGGCTTATTGTGGTGAGTAGACAGACCACAAAAGTGAGGCACAAGGGCTGATGCAGCTCTCTTCAAGCAGTGAGAGTGCTGAGCCTTTGGCAAGAGTCACCATCTCTAAGGAGAGCAAAAGTTCTTTGCATTGCAGCTCCCCAGGGCCCAGCGTCTCCACCAGAGCAGGGCAGCTAAGGTTATGGATTGATGTTTAAAGGACACAGCAGTTATGTGGGAAAGGAGTTAGCACATACACTGACTACCCAGCTCTGGGCCATCACTGGGTTTGGCTGGGGTTTGCCAGCAGATGTTAGGTTTTAAATATTTGACAGCACAGCCAGGGACACCTGTCTTGACGTCTCACCCTTCATTCACCCATTTAATGCAAAATTTGACCTTGTGTCCTGAATATGCCAGGAGAGACAGGCATAACCCTTTGCTTAATACAACCCTTCTCTGTAACCAGATGTTTTAATACAACCAACGCTATTTAAAACAACAAAAACATATCTCATTATGGTCTGAGGAGAAAAATGGGCCTCTGTATAGGACACATTTATATTCTGCAATAAAATTGGCACCTGGTATAGCAAAAAGGAGCTCAGTGTGCATGTTACACGACTTTACAGACTTCATGTGAATAATGAAAAAAGTATTAAGTGAAAGAAGCACTGAAGTTACCGCTGTTGATAATTTTTCAAGAGTACAGAATAATTTCTTGAGAAAACAAGAGGCACTATTCATTCCATTCTATCACTTGAGCTCTGCTCTCTTTTTTTTTTTTCCCCTGGAATTAGTTTGGAAAAATTCAAGGATCCCAGCTGTTTAATAATGACGTTGTTGTATTAATGCAAATCCCCCAGACTTTATGTCAACATTTAATTTTACAATAAGTATAAAAATAAGACTAGTAGCATCTGTAGTCCTCTGGGTTGTAGCTGGCAAATGATCCGAAACATCTCTCTCCCTCTTCCCTCCTGAACATCCTTGCTGCTTAGGAGGTAATAATAGTCATAAGGAAAATGTTAACATTCGTGTGGTGTATTGAAAGAAGTTTATAGATATTGACAGTAATGCTCACGAAATAGATTATATCAAAACACCAAATATATTACCTTTACCCCAGTGGTAAGCTTTTGTAAATTGAAGTCAAATGTGTAATCGTTGAACTCTGCAAGGACGATAAAGGCATCATTGAAAGAACTTCAAGTTCTATGAATTTAGAGAAGAAACTGTTCCCACCAGCCGTTTGCTCTTAATGAATTTTAAGGAAAAAAACTGCTTATTTACTGAATGACACCTCAGAAAGAATTTATAAATTCTGAGCTGTTTGCATAAAGAATGCAGTATCTATAAATCCCTCTAAATTTTAGTGCTTTGAACCCCAAAAAAAGCAAAGAGAATTGGAATTGTCATAAAAACAGGTGCTTCAATCCTAAGAACCAAGTATCTCACAGAAGAAAACCAATGGGCTGTAAATATAATTGGGCAAAAATTACTCCAAAAAAACCAAACCAAAATAAAATAAAATAAAGTTATAGCAAGTATATGGAATTTTAAAGCATAGTAGAGCATTTAATAGAGAAAATTCTATTTAAAAATATTCTTCATGCAGTCCAATAGGAATTTCTCATAAGAATATTTTTGCTCAAAATACAGTAGATGTTCCTCAAATGTCAACACATTGTTAGGCAGAGTATTAAAAAAAATTACTCCTAATTCTCAACCTTGAAAGACTAAAGCAACAGTAGTAGGACTGCCTACTTCAATACATGCAGAAAGCTAAAACCAGACATGCTGGAGTCAGTGAGAAGTACACTAGCAACCCCCTATGTAGTAGTATTAAAGAGAAAACACATCAAAACACTGGGATGGCTGGTAGCCACTGGCAGCCTTGATGAATCTCTTGCTTCACCACATCTGTGGGAACCTCCCTGGTAATGTTCAAATGGGTCAGGATTGTACTTCATGCATAAAAAGATGACCTCCACAGTACGTTTGAAAGGTTGCATCTCTTAGGCAGCTAAAGCCCAAGTGGGTGAGTAGGCTCTGGGAGGGACAGCAGGGATGTTTCTTTTGGCTTGGCCCCACGTGGATTCAGAATGTGTCACAAAGTCTTAGACTCAAAAGGAGGATACAAAAGACACATCTGCTGTTTCAACCTAAAGCCTGTAGCAATAGTTGTGCGCCATTTACACAGGTGCTTCGGGGGAAGAATCTGTCCTACAAACTTCTGTATGTCTCAAGCTAGCAAAGCCTTTTCTTGCACTCTCAGCTCAAAACATCACCACTGAGCCTTACAAAAGACCTTTCTGTTTTTTTAGAAGAGCCAGCAATTTTTGCTGTTCACATTCAGGGATCCCTGTAAGGATTCTAATCCATGTGCATCTCCTTTCTGGCTTCCCCAGAAACTCTACATCCACTCTGCAGACTCTGCCCTGTGCTGGGCTTCTTTTGTCTCTTTGCAACTTCATACATTCTCTTCCATGCTGCTGCCTCTGCCTCAAGCAGTCAACCCTTCTCCCCATTTCCCTAGTGCATCCAATAACCTCATACCCCTTCCATTAACTCCTCATTTTCTTCCTTAAGTTTTCTTATCCTCCCTTCCCATGCCTTATCATTGCTTAAGAGCAGCCAGTGGTACTGAAGCAATTAGGCTAACAGAAATCAAAGCAAAAAACATTTCCTGGAGAAACTTTTGTTTTCACACTTTTTTTCCCCCCATAGAGCTATACATGTTAATAGTAGCTTTGCTTCAGATGTGATTTGTGCTGATTAGATTAGGTTGCAAGATGCCAAGGATAGAGGCCTTGGATTGACTTTTATATTTGAAATGCCAGTCATGTAAATATGTGTTATAAATGAAAGAATACTAAGACAATAATGCACACAGCAGTTGCATCTCTATCACATCCTTTGACTTGGAAATGCTGTGAAAGATTTTGAATGGGATTGTGTGTGAAAGGGTAAGTTTATCTTTCTAGTTCCATGTAGCTGCAGTCCCTGAGGAAGTCCTCAATACTAGTGAAAAGCTGAATAGTTTCTCTAAAACCTTAGGGATCCTCTATCAGCCATGCCACATGTATCCCCGTTTTGTAAGTCATGCTCTTTTTATATCATTCTCTACTCTGTCTTACTTGTAACTCCTATTGTATTAATTACATTTAGTTCAAGTATTCTCCTCTGTGATGAGAAAACTGTGTAACAGATATTTTGTGTCGAGATATATCAAAAGAAAGTGCATGGACTGGAGATATGTCTGGTTTTCAGCTGTGAGAATGCTTCAAATGAAGTGAAAACACTGTAGATTTTAGTGGGGCATTAATGATTTCCAAACAGCATCTTTAGCACTGGAACACTGATCCCATCACAGTTACTTTGGCACCTAACTAAGCCCTCACATAAGCTTGGGTCTAGAATGATAAACCTGATCTTGTTTATACCTTTAAGACACCACCAAAACACAAGGAAACAACTGAGTAACTCAACCGACTCTGGAAGAAGTGTGTAAGAAAAATAACTGACACTAACATCTGAGGGAAGCCTGGTAAACTTGAATGCAATATTCCAGCCTACTTGTGTAATTGTGGTCTTTTCAGTATTTATGACTTAGAAGAAAAATGCAGAAGGTAGTCAAAGCATGAGTGCACCTTTTAAAATGCAGACTTTACAGTTGATGTGAGACATGCAGAATTTGTTCTAGCTTTAAACAAGAGCTTATTTTGCACATCATTTACAGCTGTGCAAGAAATCACAGTGCCATAATTTGCCCTGGACTGTGAATGCACTGGATCACACCACAAAGGAGCAGCGAGAGCAGCATTTTCTCTTGCACACCACAAAACTCAGTATCCATAGCCAGCAATCCCTGCAAGCCTGGTAAGGCTTGGAGGTTAGTACACCTGCCCCAGTTCTCAGCAATGCTCCCCAGAGCAGGTGCACAAAGTCTAGGGTTTAGAAAGTCTCCTCACACCTGCGCCTCTTAACTAATGACCCTTTTTGTTTTCTCCTTTTTTGATCTCCCGAGTGTGAGAGATGATGCTGACGCAGCAGACATGCAGGTGTGGCAGCCCCAAGGAGAGGATAGAGAGGGCATGTGCCTGTGTGTGTGCCTGCCAACAAACCATTGATTTTGTCCTTTATCTTTCTGCAGGTGACTTCTCAAGGGACTAACAAAAATACTTGCATTTTTAGAAGATTTTGATTTCACTGGAGCCTTACATACATCCACATTTCTTTGAGGCAGGAGGAACCAAGAGGCCCTTGAACCAATTCAGTTAATCCTGATCCTTGTACTTGAGAAAATACTTGGTTAAGCCTGATCCTAAATATTTTCTCAAGTACTCGCACACTATGATGTCCACGGGTGTCAGCTCAAACACTCTCAGATGAGCTGGATGTTATTTGGCCCAAGCCCTGGAGCTGTGGAAGAGCTGAGGAAGGCTATCCTGAGGGGTATGATAGCTCTCAAATCTTGGTCAATCAAGTGTGTGAGGCAGACAGTATATACAGTCTGTTTCATTTACTGCATACAAATAATCTTCTTTCGAATTTAGCTTTTATTCTGCTTATAACCCTTCTGTAAGTTAATCCTGATTTGTGGGTATGTTTTCTATTTTCAAGATTAATCTCGAGAAGTAGAAATAAACAGTTGTTCTCCCAAGTGTCATCCATAAACTCCTGAATTTCATTGTTTATTCATTATTCTGTCTGGGAGCCATGTAAAAATCCTTGTTGTTTGGTAAGGGAGCTAAAATACTTCACACAAAATACTGATGCATACCACATGATTAATAGTGTGTAATAAATATTTTTGTTTGCACAAATACCTGCATTTTTGACAAGAAACCCCGCACTACAAATAGGTAGAGTGAAAAAAAAAACCCCTGTTTGTATTTAATAGTAATAAACTCTCCTGATAATGTGGTTTGACTGGATACGGATTCTGAATTCAATTGGATGTTTATACTCACAAATTCAATGTTGTGTGATCAATGCATAAGATCCTTTGGGCAGAATATGTCATATTTTAAATAATCTGAATGGATTAATTTTAAAGTCATTTGCCAATAACTTGTAATCAGTATATAATCTTTAATGATGACATTGCTGAACTTTGCCCATAAACCAATAAGTAGTTTAAGAGATACTTCTATTTAATAAATTAAACATTATCTGGATAAATACATGTCAGTACAGAAGCATTTGTGTCTCATATCTTTTCCTTGATTTAAATGGGTTCATTCAATATCAGCTAGGTAGTGAACTTTGAAGCAGAGTCCACTGTAATAATAGTAAAGTTTAATGATGCATAGCTTTGTGAGACTGACAAATTCCCAGCCAAAGTATTGATTCCTGGAGAATTTATGAAGCACAGGCTCTATTCTATGTCATTACGGTCCATTTTTGGCTGAAAGAATCATGTAAAATAGATTTTTAAATGAGTGGTAATAGCCAGACATAAAGAAGGTATTGATGTGTGTCATGAAGGGTGAAATAGCATGCCAGGTAAAGGCATATAACAAATTGCAAACAACAGTGCTGAAATTCCTGCAAATGTAAATTTGTTTTTAGTTTTAATCAAACCTTTGTTTCAGTAAATACAAATTTTGCCATGGAACTGAAAAAAACCCACCCTTTTAAAAAACATAATTATTTACAGTTCGATTTCATGCTTCACATTGGAATGTGTCTATAGAATGCATATCTTGCTTACAGACCTGTTAATCAATATGAATTGTGTACTACATTACAACACAACTACATCTGAGATTATTAGGGAAAAAATCAAATGCACATATTTCTGCTTACTTGAGCAATATGTGAAAATTAATAGCTTGAACCTGCACAGAACTGGCTGTTAAAAGACAGGATACTTTTTTCCCCTTTATTTCTTTTTTTAAAAGAGAGTTTTAATAATACTATCTGAGGTATTTTCCAATAAGGTAAACCCAAACTGTGGCACAAACTTGAAATGGGAATAAAATCTGAAACTGCAAAGGAACTGACAAAAAGATGGGGAAAGAGAACTGTTGATTGGGTTACCGGGGCTTTAAAAGAAAGTAACACTGCATTTTAATTGCATTCCAAAAACCTCTTTTTGATCTAGCAAGAGGTCACCTAGGTCTAACAATGCAAGGGACCTTCATAGTCCAGACGTAAATATATCTCCCACACACCCAGAAGCGCCCTGAGAATTAGCTAAATCCTCCTCAGAGCAGCTGCTTTTCAACAATTCAGGAGTTTATCAGCCTAATAAAAAGAGTAGCTAGCAGGAAAAAAGGCTGACAGTCTCAATAGGCTCTTCTGTGCCCTAGTGGGGCTGAAGAACTCTTCAAGGTCTTAGTCAACACTGAACAGAGGGCTCTGAACTGGCACACATCTATCCCACAAACAAGCTGCAAAACCCAGAGAGGTCATTCTTTCCAGAAATGGTTTTCCCAGGCAGAATACAAGTCGATTCAAAGAAAGTACGTTGCATCCAGGTGCAAGGTTGGAACAAATAAACTTTCAGGCCCAGAGAAGCAGGGGAAAAAAGTTCCCACCTGTCATATAGTCTAATACTAATACTATTTACTTCACTTCCAGTTCCAATCTTACTATTTTTTTATTCCATATGTTCACTATGATTTCTAAAAGCAGACCTCATCTCTCAAACGCAGCATTTTTGTCTGAGGACTAAATTTCAGCTTATTTTTTTTACAACAATTTCAAGAGACTGTCTGGGCATACTGAAAACACGTATGATAGCAATTCCACTGCCTTTTTTTTTTTTTTTTTTTTAATTTGTTATTGTTTTTTAAACTGTTTCCACAGGACATTTCACTTTAATTCCCATCTCCATGCCTTTTACCTGTGAAGACTTTTAAAATTGCTGTAATATAACAACTTTTATGTGTTAATGAGCAAACATATAGTATGTATAAGAGAACATAATTATTGTACCTGACTGCAACAAATCAACTTTACTAAAACAGAACTGTCCCTTTATCAACAACATTAACTGCTGAAAGGGGAAAATAAGTCTATTTAATGGCATATTAGATTCAGTAAATAAGCTATTCTACAATTACTGACTCACTTGATGACAGGTGTCCAAAGAACCACCTTTGATCACTGACAAGGCCCCACAAAATCATATGAACTATGATAAATACCTATAATTAACAGTATGAAGTTATTTCTGACCTACAGCAAACAGATGACATCATATTCAACAGAATTTTCAGTCTGTTTACTTACTGATCCATGTGTTTCATTTGGGCTTTAAGTTTTCTGGACTGATTTTCTGAACTTCATGCATGCATCTTCATGTATAAAAAGAAATTTATAGCGTAGCTTAATTTTAATGTATAATTACTGCAATTTGCACATGCAATTTTATTTTAACATTGCCTTTGTATTGTTACTGTCCAGTTTTTACATTTGGCCCCACTAAAAAAAACTAACCCTGCTGAACACTCAAATAGAAAGCATATTACTGAACTTCTTGTATATTCCCACATCTTTGCTGTCAGGACACATCCATAATAATTTTTTTGCTATAACTGAAAGATACTCTAGCTAGCAAAATAAAAACCTAGTCAATGTTCCTCACTTGCCCCAAATTTCACTACAAAAGTGCTCTGGGAATTTATCCTTTCCAGGCTAAGCTAAACTGAATTTAACAATTTAAATGCACACAAGTAGACAATACACAAGTAGTTAATACACATCAATAGTCTGTGGAAGTAAAACTCTATATGCCACTTATTTGAGTGTGTAAACTCTCAGTTATTTTCATGCAAACCCATCTTCACTGGAGTTATCATGGATTCACATTTCTGTAAATAATATAATTTAAAATCAGATTTTAACACACCAAAATTTTTTTGGGGGGTAGGAAAGAAACATTAGTGATAGACTTAAAAGTATTTATGGCTAGAATAAGTAAATTTCAAATTGAAGAAAACACACAACCTCTCTGACAATGAACTGCAGGCCCACCAGAAAGAGGGTGCATTGGAAAATACCCCTGATTGCACATGTAGGAAGTAAAGCAGAACCTACATCCACATAAACAGTCAAAAAAGCCCTCTATCTTGCTTTAGGGTATTGGCCAAATGAAACAGCTATTTAAGGATACCAATGTTGAAACCAAAAGTGCTTAAATATTCTTTGTCTTTATAAAGCTGTCACTTTAAAGATAGACTTCACCATTAACATCCGAAACGAAGTCTATTCCCCTGCAAGTTTCCATTGGTCTTTATTTTATATATGGACTTGAACAGAACAGAGCCCTGAATCACTGCAGGGATGTCAATCTTTCACTTTTACTTTGTGCTGAGCCAGACTTTTTTTGTCTGGACTGATGTAATGCAACCTTGAAACCCTCTCTGGTTGTCCATGGTCTTGTCACTCAGTAGCACCAAGCAAGCAGAGTAGTGTCAGAACACACTCGCTCATTGTTGTCACAGCTGGTGTTGCAAACGCAAGGCCTGAAAAAATGTTGCTTGGCTGGGTACTCCTCACTATAAAAAAAAATTTGAGTATGTTGGGCCATTGATTTCATACATGTTGTGTTAGGTTTAGGAGAGAACAAAAATGACCTTCACTGAACAGAGCTGCTTTTAGCTGCGGCTACAAATCAAGGCCACTGAGCAAAAGTATAGTTCCTATAGCTGCCAAAGAGAGGAATACTGTGCATTTCACAGGCAAACAAAGACCTTTGTGAAGGAAGCTTTCTTTCCATCTGCACTCCAAAGTACACAATATGAGTTTTGGTAATTCTTCCACATAGAATTCTGTTTGATATATGTTTATTTCACATTACTTGAACCACCTTTAGTGGAAATAAGGTAAAATAATATTTCCCACAGGATATACTTTTACTCTCATGAATGGATATAAGCAAACTGCTTTCCAAAGGAACAGCAGGTCACAGCTTACCTCACACGATTCACCACAGAGGTTAAGAGGAATGATTCCTTTCTGCATGACCAGATTTCCCTGTTATTTGTCATATATACTGCTCTCATCAAACTGGAATGTGAGATCTTGATGTAGCTGTAATGGGATCTTCTTTGATTATGTAACTCAATAAAAACTATTGCTTAAGCAATAGACAGGAAGTACCACACCATATACAGCTGACCATCATAGTTTAACAATGTTAAAATTATATACAACCACATCAAAAGACCAGCAAGTTCTGTTAGATGCTTTGAAAATGAAGACTTCCATAGAATTTTCAGAAAAAAGGATGGGAAGGTCCAATACAAGACATCTAGTCCTTTCTTTTTTTTTTTTTGCTAGTCAGTCATAAAGGTATGGCCTACAATCTCTGCCAAAAATAAGAAGTCATCCAAAGCAAAAGAGTAAATACATATAGTATTTCATAATACCATAATGCTAGTGCAGATTTAGTCTCCCTAGGAATGTATGTGAAACAAATTAACAAAATTGGTTTCAAATTTTTTTTTGCATATTTTCTAAATTGTTTCAGTCAGGCTTGGTAATGATGATGAATATATCTTGTGTAACTTAAAAATATTCAAAAATATAGTACATTCTATATTTTATTGCAAATTCTCTGTATATCTAAGGTAAAGAATTAAAATAATAATAAACAATGAACTCTTCAGAAAAAAGATTCCAGTATGTATGTTCCATAAAGCTACACACTCAAAGCATGTATATATATGTACACATGCTTAGGCAATATATACAATAAAAAATATCTGGAATATTCACAACAAAAAGACTTAGAAGATTCACAAACTTTAAAGGAACTCTACAGTAAAAAATAAACTCTGACCACTATCATCTCTTTAAAAGTTATTTATGTGAAATAGAGCATTCTGTTTTTCTGACAAGTGGAAAACTTACACATGCAAGGTTCTCAACTTAGTTTCTTCATTTTCACTTTATTACAATTGCTAACTTCTCTTTTACTTATGAAGATATACTCCAGACATATCCCACTATATAATGAATATCAAGTACATTCCTTCACTGATATCTGTATCTATATGTCAATACAATGGCTTTGTAATGAATGTGTTTTAGGATGTGTGTGTGTTATGGGGGGCAATTATCTTGTCAAGCATAAGACATACTGAAGAGAAAAAGAGTGCAAATTGCACTCGATAGCCTTAAAAGCAATATTCTGCTCATAACATGTTACACATACCCCTGGAAATGGGCCAAAATGAACTCTTCCCTGAGGTCTGCATTTTGTGCCTGATAAGGAATAATCAGTCTCATGTTATATAAATGCAGGTGACAGCCTATGTGCTACATAATGCAGATATAAACTGAAGTGATGATACAAACCCCTCTATTAGATGTAGATTAATGTCACTAAACATTATTTTCCAAAGGTCATGGTCTCCAGTATACTTCTGGTTTTGGCAAGGCTACATCATTGATAAAAAAGCTCCCACTCAAATATTATAGAAGACCTACTACTCGGCTTGACTTGTTATTTTTGCTTTCTGAAAGATAATGTTATGTCACTCTAACTGCAAATCTAAAGCATTCGTATCTGTTAAAAGCCACTCAAAGATCTTTAGACTTTTAGCAAAAAAAAAGTGTATCTCAACAGTGCTTACACTGATAAAGTTTACTACGGACTGGAACAAGCTTTTCAAGTATCACACCAAGTATATCCACTCCGGAAAGGATGAGTTACATAAATCACCTCTCACTGCAAACACAAGATTTTTTGCACAGTCCTCCACCCATCATCATCACTCTATCAGATCCTCTGGCCCTGGACAAGGCTGTGACCATCCTTCCCCATATCAGTGATGATCTGGAGAAGAGGCAAGAAATGCATGTGTGCAATCACAGTGGTTAGCAGAACTGGAATACAAATCCCAGTGACCTCACCATTGCCCCGTATTTCTGTAACATCATAGCAAAAGATGTTGAAAGAGAGCTAAAAGAAGGCTGGTGAAATATGTTTGGGATGTTAATTGGATGTCCTCTGAAGCATAAGCAGTAGTGTGGTGAAAGGCATGAAAATTCCCATTTGCAGAAATATCCAGTAGGAACTAAAGAAACTGGCATCATGGCTAGTTGGAGGCAGGAGTTCACACCTCGAAACAGCAGTAATAAAAGTCTAAATCAAACCATTTCATCTATTAGGACTATGTTCTGCCACTGTGCAATGCATAGAACTGTTGAAGGTTCAGGGAATATTTTATAAAGAACATCAGTGTCAGAACATCAGTTCTTACTAAGCAAAAGAGTTCAACAATCTCATTAGAGAGCTACTGAATATTTATTTTTAAGTGTCCTACTGGTTTAGGAGGTAAAATATTAAGCAGTTTCTCTCACATTACAACAGAATATTTGCTTACTGTTCAAGAAAAACTAAAGATTTGAGTAATGATATTTCATATTCTTAACAAGTGATAAACACGGATACTAGTTTCCTCTTGAAAAAGCATATATATTTAATATCTGGAAAAGCCAATTAAACAACTTCCAGAGTGTCTTTTTCACCAAATAGATCTTTAAGACTCCAAGGGCCTGATTCTCCCTTGATATGCCTTGTACAATTTCCCACTCCCTTTATATAAATTAATAAATGAGCAGCATGACTCTAGGTTGTGATGAATAGCTCTGCTCACCACCAAGTATCCTATTACATCATCTTTTGGACTATTTCTCATCTTGGCCATTTTGAATGGCAGGATTTTGGCAACTTGTCTTCTACTGAAATACAGAGCAAACACAACAGTGTCTTTCCAAGGGAATTTTTTTCTTCAGTTTTGTCAGATGCCATAACACCTCACAGTGCAAGACAGACTAAAGTCATGTCAATCTCTCAGTTATTCACTTCTAATCACACAACTTTATCTTGGTTCCCAGACTACAGCTGCCTGAGAAGCCAACACAGGGCTCCTGCTGTTCCTGTTCCTGCATGAGCAAAGCAAAACCAGTCCCTTATCTCCACTTAGGACACTGAATAGAAGCAGGGTCGGCACATGGTGGAGAGGAGGAATTTAATTTTTACATGCTTGCAAAATACTGCAGCAGTTTACCAGTCTAAGTGATGTATTTTTGATGCCTCCTTGTTCCTCATCCCTTGGAATTGTAAACTTTTTTGAGGTGGTTAAAATGCTTCCTTTAAGTCTGTACTTTGTACATGACTACAGTTGAGAGTTGTGATCTTACATTGACTAGATAAGAGTACTGCTGCCTCAGTTCAAGTCCAAGATAGGCAGTCTGATAATCCACAAACTTAAGTGGCAGTGAGCTCTCAGAATTTAATTCCAGAGATCAGTGCATCCAGGCAAAATGGGCTTATGAATCTCATCAAGGAAATATTCACAGTTACTGTTGGTTATCAGTGCTACTGCAAGTTTAATTGTTCTCAAGGCGTTCAGAGTTTCTGTGTGGATGACTTCTAATTGCTGTTGCATCAGAATGAATAAACAGTTCTTGGGCAAAGAACTATGATCCCAGACAGACAGATATTGCTGAACACTGCTCAAAGCAATCTGCATTGCACACCTGCATCTTTGGAGGGGTTTCATAGTTGTTTTATACTAAACACTATCAATAGCCCCCTCTTTCGATTCATGGGCAATAAACAGAGTATTTGAAATGACTGAAGTTTCTTTACTTGTTTCTTCACCTATCTGTCTACAGGTCTGATGTACTGTCTTTAGAAAATAACACTGATGGGAGTGGTTGATCAAGTTCATTATTTTTATAAGTGAATTTGAGCTTAACTCTGATGTTTTGCATGTGAGACCTGTTCTTACACTGATATTAAAGAAAAAATGAGGTTCTGGGGCCAGGCTGTTTTCTGGCTCTGTTTTACTTTTTAACATTTATTTTAAAATTGTTTAAAGTTTTCTCTTAACCATGTGAACTAGAAAAATATGAACTAGAAACCAAATAATGTCAAATGCATTATACTTACAGTTAACATTTTTTGTCAATATCATGGTGTAATGTGAACAATTGATTCAACAACATTTGTAAAAAGCAGAAATAAAAGCAAAGTGTTAGGAATTGCTGCTGTGAAACAGAAAATTTAATTTTTTTGAAGCTCTCTTACCCATTTCTTTTTTGTCTACTTGCCTTGCCCAGCTTTTTGATGAAAGAGTCACTTTTAAAGAAATACAAAGTTCAGACTTCCTATTCACAAGCAAGCTCCCTCTTCAGTTGTGACAGTCTTTCAAATCTGCATCTGGATTTAAACCTGGGGAAAATCCCATTTAGTCTCAAATTTAAATGAATCTACTAAAAGAATTTTAAAAGTACAACCTGAACTTGACAATTTAGAATTCTGGACCCTGGTTTTAGTCTTCTTCTGGAAAGGTTTTAATTCAAGGATGGATGTGAAGGTCCAGAAAAGAAGTTTAAAATTATTGATGGGTGTGGGACAGGGTGATACCCAAGAGGAAGGTTTCACAGTCTGCATTGGGAATTAGTCAGTCCAACCAAAGCCAAACAGACAATACAAACTCCACCTCAGTGACTAAGACTTGATAAATTCTGCTAGTGTTGAGGTTTCCATTGCAATTACATCTCCTCTTCAAATAAACAGTAAGATGCTCATTTAAAATAAATTAACCTGTTATTTCATCTAATGCATTTGAAACTGGAGTACTCACTCTCCCTGAGGAAGCAATTGTTGTTGCTTTCCTTGGGCAGTCTGTATTTCTTCAGTGATGGCAGAGAGAAATGTTCTGCCTGAAACATCCTGGCATAGTCTGTGCTGCTAAAGTAAAAGAAATGATAACCTAAAGGACAACTCCCTTTTTTTGCACCTATGAACAATTAAATGTACTGCTGGCTGCAATGCTATTGCTCCATTCCTCACAGAGCAGCACTACTTAATGCCTCCTGACAATTACAAAAACAAGTAAGTCAGGATCATCCTGAACTGAATTATGTTAACACACATCTGAGGATAAATTTGGCCTTGATGAGTCTCTCTTTACTCAACACTTCATGTTGTTTTATTCAGCCTGTCCCATTTCTTGCTTAATCTCACCTGGGATTATTCTGACTCCTGTAGGCTGCCCTGGAGAGAGACACCAAAAAATAGTTTTTTGGTGTATTGAATGCTATTTGTGTATTATATATTGGGACTCATTCACATATTCTCTTTCACTAAGATGATTGCCCCAAACAGTTTTTCCAAGGTTTTCTGTATTTCCAGCATCCCTACTGTCTACATCCAAGGGCCATTAAATCAGTCATTAAAATTTGCTTTTAGTTATATCTTACTGCACAAACACACACTGCAAATGACCTTTGCTTAAAAGTGAACAGGGCCCTTTATATATATCAGAGAACTACAATTATGCACATGATTTCTTTAATATTGTACCTTTGGCCAGAAACTGAAAGTCATTTGTCTGTAGTTTGAAGCTACTGGTCAGACAACACTGCCAAAACCCTTGAGTTCTGTTCAAATAGGGTTCAACTCCCATTTCCTATTACTGTGATTGATACATCCTGCACAAGGAAAACACAGCTAAAGCATTAACTATTTCATGGGAAACAGTAGCTCAACTTCACATCACTTTCCTGCTGTTTTTCTGGTTTTGTTGGTGGCTGTGGCTGTGAGTGTCTGTGTGTGCATGCACACACCTAATCTCTGCAATATTTCAGAAATTCTCTCCAATCCTCTTGGTCTGCTCTAGTGAGCATCTCATTAAGCCTCTGAAGGGCCCACTTGTGTTGCACTAGCCTTGACATGTTACACAGTCTTAGGAAGTGGAAGGCAAAACACAAATTGTCAAAACCATCAAAGGAATAGCTTTTTTTATTTTATATAATTTGGAAATTATCAGTGTTAATTAAAAAGAAACCTCCCCACCCCCTCCCAAAAAAAAAAGAAGAAAAAAGACCTAAAAACAACCAAACAAAACAAACCATAAAACAAACCCCAAACAAAAACAACCCTACAAAATGTCTTGAACCAGGCAGGAACTTTTCCTTCCCTCACAAACCCAGAAAAGAAAATTCACCTTTGAAAGTCCTCTTTATCAGCTTTCCATGGTTACCAGAAATTATAGACCATGGACTGCCTTGCAAACTTCTTTTATACACACTTCTTTTCGTAATGTCTGATTCAACACTCTGTCATCTGGAAAATCTCCCACTGACTTCAATGCACTTTTACCTAAGCAAGGTCTGAGTAAAGACTGCAGAATACAGTCCATAAGCTTTAAAAATACACTGTGTACCTTTGAGGAGGATAATCTTTCTCTCTTTATACACCCTGTGCCAAGTTGGACCTGGCACTGACAGGATTTTTGCTATTAGCAGACAATAGGGACTAGGTTAAAAATAGTGTAGCCATGAGAAAGCAATGATTCAGATTAAGTAAATTCCATTGAACTCTTTCTAGTAAGCATTATTCAGGTCATGAATGCTAATTTGTCCTGCAGGGGGCTGTGGGTAATTACCCAGAAAAACTATCAGCTTTATTGAGTTGCTACAAAATAGTGTTACTGAATGGAATGCTCTGTAAAGGGACACAACCTTGATATGTGCCTGTAGAACTGAACAGTCTTTTTCTGAAGAGATCATAAACTGGACCAAAATCATAGTAACTTTACTTTGGATTAGGATACATTCTAGGCTACTTTTATGTTTCTCTTAAGTAAAATTAACATGCAAAATTATGCAGCACAGAAGTGCCACTATGACACCTAGAGCAAATTTAGCGTTCTGCATATTTAAAGTTGTGTAGAATCAGAACCATCTTAAAAAAATGAAGCAAATGTGGCACATTGGCTGCATTCCAGCAGTCACATAGAACTGCTGACATTAGTAAAATCTAGATAATTTAGTCCCATATGGGAATCCATACCACAATTATATTGTCCCTGTTCCGACACAGTCCTGATTTTGCACTTCTTTAAATCTAGCTTTTTATAATTTTAATTCCCTCCACCAATAAAGCAATTTGCATTCACACAGCCTTCTCTGCTAAGTGAGAATGAAGAAGAAATCTGTTACATGACCTTGGTCTGTTTTGCAGTTGATTACAAGGAAACAAAGTCTTCAGCTAAACTGTTCTCTCATCTGTTTTTAATTGATGTAGAACATTGCACTCCAAACCGTAGCAGAGAACTAAACAAGTAGCACACCATGGTAGGTGACAATTCACTTTCTGTTAAAGAATGCATATGTGTAGAAAATTCCCTTGCATGGAAAGAGATGCAGCACACACACTGGAAGTTTCCCCAGGTATATACCTGGGAAATATATATATTTTCTGCTCACCTTACTTCCTAAGGAACTACCAAGTGCCCCAATTGAATCTCACAGCTCTTTAAGCATCAGTCTGACTCACTGGGCTCAGTGGTAGCATGCAGGGTAGAATCAATCCCTGTGTGTCCTCCAGGCATTGTCTGGGATTTTGGGGCCTCCGGTCCGAGATACTGCTACGATCCTTCCTGCAGATGTCCAAAGATGCACTGACTACTGGTAAGGTGACGTGGTACTGCCAGAAGCATTAGAATGGATAGGTGTACACAAATGAATGGCAAGAATGAAGAGAGGAGTATAACAAGATAATTCTATACAGCTGTACTGGAATAAATTAAAATAACTTCCTTTTCGTTTTGACTCAGTACAAATTTCCAGTCAGTAAGAACTACACCTGAGCACTGTCATGCTCATCACTGCACAGACAGCTGGAGTCCTCAGCCAAAGGATGTGCCAGCAGACACTGACATTTCCACTCAGGTTTTCTTCTGCGAGAACTGGGATCTGCTCCACTTTAATTTGATAAATCTATGGTAATTAACACCCACTGATGATATGGCCCTTACCCTAAACATTTAATAGCAAAAATTAGTTCCAAATTAATAGTTCTTCAAAAGCACTCCAGGTAGCAATGACATGAATCAGATTTTATTTGTTATTGGCTTCTGACATTTGTAGGTACTGTGACAGGGAAAAAAAAAAGCATATAAGGACTATAATGAAATTAAAATTTGATTTAAGGAACATAAAAATTATCCTCATGATTCTTCTTAATTTCTGGCAGTGTTGGACCCAAAACTTCTGAAAATGTAAGGCTGTGGCAGATATAAAGAGTATTTTTTTTTAAATTTCAGTAACTACGAAGAAACCAGCAGCAAAGTTTGCTTATTATTTTAATAAATGATCTGACACTCCATTCTTTTATTTCACTTTCTCTTGCTTTATCTCACTTTTTACGCTCCAACTGGTTTTTTTTTTTTTTTACATAGTCTCAAAATAAATTCATTTCCTTTACTCAACAAAAGATTAACATTCTCACAGAACCAGCACTGCTGAGATTGGCTACTGTAATTTGTTTGAAGGATTGATTTCATGTTCAAAATATTGGAACAGCAATATTTGTCATTAAAATAAAATATTGAACATAAGTTTGAGCTGGAGATGATATTAATTAATAATGTTTTTCAGTGCCTCACTTTCCATAAAAGGTGTGGGGTTTGAATCAAATATCAAAATGAAACCCTACGCATTTTGCTGGAAAAGGCTCAGTTTTGTTCTAAGCACTTGAACGTAGATGGTTAAGTTTGCCATTCCATATTTTTACATTTGATTTAAAAATAAACTTTATTATTACTTATTTTGAAAGTTTTACTGCTTTATTTTGGCAAAGAATAAAAAAAAAAGTTTCATCCTCACAACAAACTGTTTTATAAGTGTCCTGAATAAACTCACCAGCTATGAACAAAGACACAAAAACAATTGTGAAGCTAAATATTTCTAATGTATTAAAAAGGAAATACTTTTTTCAATCTTTTAGCACCTTGACAACAATAGAATTGAAAACCAAAATCCACCCTGATCTTTTGTGATTATTGGCAATTCTCATTTTCAGTATCACTAAAACCCATAAGCAATCATGATAATTCTGCTGCTACTGTATATTTTTAAAATGCATAACATCAAAAATGCCCGACCACCCCATATTTATTTTCTTAAAAATATCATAGTGTTTCTTTTTGTGGTTCTTTTGAGAGCAAATTAACACAATATATATTAATGAAAAATACCAGCTATGAGGAGCATGGACAAATACGTTTATAACATTAGTCAGTCCCCCCATTTCTAAAAAGTTTTCAAATAAAATTTTTGCTTACTCCACTTATGTGTGAAATATACCTTCTCCTGTTTCCAACTGGCAGAGAGGTGCTCCTAAATACAGTTATCATTGTGTATTTTTTCTTCACATTAATATTAATTTCCCAAACAAAGATAATACTGCCAGAGCACATAAGATTAATTTTACTGTTAAGTCATTAGTCACTACTTTGTGCTCATTCCAAAAAGAGGCAGGAAGCATTAATCTGAGCGTATCACATGGGATTGTTGTTCATCTTAAGGAAAGGTTAAAAGAAGATTTTTATTTCAATAGGGGCATTAACACACTTACAGCAATCCCAACAAACTATAAAATTCTGGTTTTTAATTCAGGCTGTGAACAACTGAGAGCCATTTCTCATTATTCCTGAATGTGCTGTGCTGTAGAAAGAGTCTAACAAGGATTAAAAAAGGCCATCCTATGCAGGCACTTTGCTAAATCACTGCATGCCATTCCAGGGTGACTGTACTGTCTGAACAAGTTCTTTCTGTTTGCATGTAAGAAATAGCTGGCTCAAACAATTCATCTGCTCAGTGAGGCTCAGCCAGAGAGTGTGCCAGCCCAACTATATGCAGTCTAATACTCTTTCCATGAATGACAGTTAAAAAGGACTTTCTTGCTTGAATGGTCCTCCATGGTATCTGGAAATAGGCTCCGCTAGGGAAGGGAGGTAGGGAGGGTAGGAAACCAGCACCAAACATCACTGTTTAAGTCCTACTGGCTACCTGTCTTTTACTACAGTGCAAGCAGACAGATTTACAGTAAACTAATATAAACTCATCTGTCAAAAAGCTCTTTATTCTGTATCTGTTACAAAGCAGTTATCTAAAAAGGGCAGGAGGTCAATGAAATTGCACAATGGCAATAGGACAGTGAAAGAAATGCACTGGGGGGGTCCTTGTTTCCTCTTATGAACAGCCATTTCTCATGTGTTCAGCTGTTTTGAAAGATTAAGATGTGGAAATGTCAGAACTGATCTGCTAAATATCATAACCAAAACATAGTGTGGATAATAATTATTCCACTAAGGCAGAGAGGAGAAAAGGAGGCATTTTACCATTACTATGGCAGAAACTGTAGATGGACAGTAACTTCACACCGCAGCTACAATTAAGCATATTGTACACATACATATTGGTCCAACCGAATTGAATACATAACAAACCCATGTTAAGTTTACTGAGCACAAGCATTATCTCATGTATGTTCAAGACACTCAAGTTATTCACATCAAGATCTGAAACTAACTGCAAACTAATTCAGTTTTATATTTCACCTTGCAGAGATTATGTGAGTAACAGACATATGAAATAAATGAGGCAATCCTATTTTCTGTATGCCAGTTGAAATGAAGACTATCTCACTAAGAGCTTCCCTGTATTGCTCTGGCAGTGAACTCACTGCTTGGCTGGAGAGATACTTATCTACAAAAGTAAAAGTTTTACAAGTCATCCAACCAACTGGCCTCTAACCTATCTTCCTTTGAAAAGACAGAGTAAGCCTGAGGGTTGTGAAGCTTATACACAGAGAGCAGCTTTCAAAGTATTTACAGGCCATGTACAAAGCTGGCAGCTGTAATGTGAATTCCCCATTACTATCCTACTGAATAAATTTCTGCTTTCCCACTGGACTCTCTTCTTGGTGACAAATGACTCATTCTTCATGCTTACTCAGTTCTGACCTCACCTGAACACATCAATTGCACCAAATACTGCGAAGCTTTCCTAGTTTTGTGATGTGGTCAAATTTCAGACAGCTCAACTGTCTTCACTTAAAAGAAGAGGTGATGATGTTCCAGAGACCTCAAAGGCAAGATGCTTTACCCAGCAAGACATCCTGCCCTTGGTTTAAGTGTATTGTGATTTGCCCATTCTATGAATTATGCTACATCATGAGTGCCTGTTTTTATAATCTGACAATTGTGCAAGGTGATCTGGATACTATTTCATGACATTTTTGTGAGCTTTTTTCTTCAGTTTATAGATTTTTTTTTTTTTCCAATCTGTCGAGTGCTGAAATTTCTATTCCAGGTTTCATGTAGATATAAAAGATACACATGTACATAATATTACTTATTCTTACCCTGCCAGCATCAATGAGGCATACTGTACCTGGCCTTTCCAGACATACAGAGAACAGTAATTACCTAGAAAACATTTGCTAAGGAAATTTCCATAGCTTTTTATTACTCTTCCTTTCCATAGTCAGATTGCCGGACACGTATGAGACTTACATTTGGGGAAGAGATATAGCAGCTCAGGGCTTAAAAAACTCATGGAAAAAATCAAAGCAATCTCTGGATGTGATAGCTGGCAAGGAGGTAAGGAAGTTCATGTTGTCATTACGTGGTATCTTAGCACTCCCACAGTCCTCAGGTTGTAGGAGATGAGCTTCCTGTGGGCTATTTGTTGGAAGATCCCATTGCCACTGTTATTAGATGCTTCATTAAAATTAAAGTATCCCTTTCTTTTTTTTTTTTTTTTTTTTTTTTGTGATTACTGCTTAAAGAGTAGAAATCTTGGTTTCTCCATGTGTGTGATCTGCCAACAATCACACAAGCCCACACTAGCTGCTCTGGTCACTGTAGACACCTCAGGAGGTTGCTGGGTCCAGATGGCTCAGTTTATCACAGCACACTACTGAGTCTCTTAAAGGAGCTGCAAACCATCTGGGCAGATCTAAAGCCAAAAGCAAATATGCTGGATCCTATGGAAACAGGTCTCTTGCTTACTGCCCTTGTAGTCTTTATCATCTACCTGTTCCTCTGACTGAGGCACAGACAAGAAACTTCAGGAGAGGTGCAATTAGTGGACCTCAGTGAAATAAATGCCTGATATTATTCCTCTTCTTATTTCAATGATTCTCTTTCTATCAATCACTTTTGATGGCTGATTAAGGGAGAACACAGCAAAAGAACATATGTGGGACTAATCTCTTTCCCTTTCATGGAGTCCAGAACATTTCCAACTTTATGGAAGCACAATAAGTGTAAGTAGTTGATGTTTTCTTGGGTGTATGTATACATATACATCTACTTACAAATCAAAAAGACAACAAGAATACTAAATTAACATCATTACTTACTGTTTAATTTTTGCAGCATGTTGGCTACTTCCTCAAAAATGCTAGAGCCCGGACAGCTGCATTATTCTCAAGCATAACCAGAAAACCTACTGAGGCAATCTCACCTGTCCTAGAATCATAAGCAGCATGGTTTAAATACACATGCAAGTAGCTTCAAAATTTTGTAAATCACTTTATATATCTTTAAACTCTACCTTCTCACAATTTAAGTAGCTAGGAAGTATGTGATCAATCATTCTAACATATAATTTTATTCACCATTGCATAAAATGGACAGCACAGGCCCATGTGATTGTGCATGTGAATCACACCATTTACACTGCCTAGGGCACATGAGCACCAAGGAGCAGTGTAGGCCCAGTTGATTAAGCTGTAGTGCAAAACAACACGTCAGTACTCAGTAGTCAGAGGTATGACAGCCAACAGTGGTTTATTGGACCAAGGAGCACAACACCGTAATTTACTTCTTTCATAGATGTCATGTTCTCTCCTATGTTTCCCCTTATAGAGTGAAATATATAGGTAAGATATTGCTGCAGTTTATGTGTTATGTCCCTCCAAAATTAGAGAGTAACAAACTGCCTTTATTAGCCACTACATTTGGTATAGTGCAATAAATCACTGAAAGTGCAGGTGAGCATCTAGTGGTTTAAAGAGTCAAGAAAAACTAAAAGACTTCATGTATCTGCTGAAAGCCATTTTAGAGCTACAGCACAGCTAAACAAAATACTACACTTCCTAGCCCTGCCTATTCTATTGCTTGTTTCTAGTCACTGTTTTTTTGCTTATTGACAGGAAAGCCACAGTTTATAGAGCTTGCCTTACAGCAGGTATTTAAAAGATTTTTTAATTCCCCAAGCATAGTAATATGGACCCAAACCATTTTTTGTACCTGCTTTTCTTTCAAAACTGGAATTTGTGGCCTTATTTCAGAAGACCAAAGTACTGGTCACAGAGAATTCATAAAAAAAACCTTTGCTTGTTTATGAAGCAAACACGTGTAAGACTGATGAAATTATTAATGTCACAATGCTAACTTCCTTCTCATAAATATAGTTTAACAGTGCTGCAATTACAGTCAAATGTTCTGGCTCTTTGCTTATTTGCTCAATCTGTCAGTCCACCATGGGGGGAGACAAATTGTGGCAAAGCACAAAAGAGATATAAGACTATTCTGATTAAATCTTGGTGAAAGATTAAATTACTCTGAATACTTTCCAGATTTTTCAGATATGACATTTTTAACAAATACTTCTAAAATGTTCTGCTCACCACAGGTTTAAAAACATCTAGGGTAAAAATAGTGTGTGTAGCTCACAGACTGCTGGGTTGTTATGCTTCAGAATAAACAGATAAATAGCAGCATTCATATTATTTGTCTCAGTGATGTGAATCATGTATTTTACTGGATCAAAACCTGTATGTAGCTCATCCATACTCAGACATCTAACCCCAAATTAATGACTCCTCTGACAAAACTTTCACATTGACATAAGAGCAAGAACATCACAGATTTGACTCTACATTAGGAAGAAAAAAGAGTATTAAACAAATTTCAAATTCAGTCATGCATGTAAGAGGACTATAGCTCAGGCAAATTTTGAATATACTAATTCCATACATTTCAGAGTCAGACAATTATTAAAACATAGAGTTGTAATTTTCGTGACTTTAAATGTGTGGCAAGATTTCTATTGACTTCAGCTGTGCAGGAGTAGGTCCTTACAGATTTTGGCACATAATCATAGAAACAGATTAAGTGAAAAATGTGAGCTAAAACTACTTGTTTACATTCCTATGGGTCTTGACTTCTTAATACAAAAGCACAGAAGAAATGGAAGACAAACTTCTCATGGCTTTTACTGGCAATCCATTTAACTTCGGCATTAAAGTGGCTAAAGATACTAATTTTTTTTTTTCTAGCACATATTTTATTCATATACTGGACTATAAAAAATATTGGTCTACTTGTAGCCACAATATAGAAAAAAAACCATGTAAAATTTAATGTTTCTTAATCAAGAAATTGTAAGTGATGACACCAAATTTAGGAGCATTAAGAAACTGAAGTCCCCATTTCTAGATTTATATCCTGCATTTATAATGCAAAACAATTACTTAAATCTGTTCATCTAGACTGGTTTTATATCAGCCGAGGACTTGGTCTTAAATTTCCATTTTACTAAGACATTTTTTTGGTTTTCAGACTGATTTTTTTTTGTAAAAGGCCCAAATAGACAGGCTGGGCCTTTCATTTACAATTGATGAGACACATATTGAAACTGAAACACATAAATGACACATTTCAGAAATCTCTAATAGATGTATGTTTACCTTCTGCATGAATTAGAGTATTGTATTTGCTTTCTCTTTCATTAGATCTGAAGGCTGAAAAAAGTCTCATATGCTAACTATGAAAACATTTTGATTTATGATTTGCCAGATTTCAGTGATGACTTCTTTCAAAAGAGAGAGGAATCCTCTGTGTGGGTTTCACAAAATATTTAGATAGCACAGAACAAAAAACCTACAAAAATGCAGTTCTCAAAGTTTACAGAAATAAATTAAATTAAAAAAAAATTAAAAGCTATTTTGTTAGTATTCTGCTTTTACATGCACCACAGGCAGGCATCCACTAAATAATAGGAAATGGTGAGCTGGGAAAAACCTAGAAAGTGGAGACCTTTTTGTTGACATTATTCTGGTTAGATAAATTGAAATAACAACTGTCTGCGTCCCCCCAAACGGTTATTGCTTGCAACTCCCTATGCATTCCCTTCAAATTTGCAATATGTGAATTTTTTTGTTTAATTTTTTATATATTAAAAAAAAATACATGATTACATACTTTTCAGATGTGAGAAATGAACAAGCCAGTAGTGATTTTTAAGTCCACCTTCCAGCAAATACTTAAAATACATATGAGTTCAGCAGAGCAAGCAATCTCAATCAAAGTCAATGTGTTTGGCAGAGCTGTGTGTAAAATGACCTTACAAGAGATCCTGTAAATTCACTGCCCAATCCTGACCTTAATACTTTCAGTGGTAAAACTCCAGCTAATACCAGTAAGAGCAGAATCAGGCCCCTACAGCTTAGGTTTCTAAGGTTTTCTCCCCCTTCCTTCCCCCTCCTTCTACAACAGCTTGAATTCCTGTATTCTGATTAAGATAGATGGAGTATTTGCATCCTATCCATATTCATAATCCTCCTTTTCAGTGTCAACCCAAAATACCGCATTTGTTGCCCAGGCAGACACATGCAATGTCTTCAGAAGGTTTTGCATAGATGGATAAGGACACATCCCTTTTCAAATTTTGCAGAATAGGTGGCCACTAGGTGAATTCATGCTGTTAAAGTGCTAAAAGACCAGAACAAAAAAACATGTCTTTTGTGTGTGACAGAAACTGTAATTAATGATTTCTCCCTTTTTTGCTAAAGAGAAAAGGGAGATGTGCTGTTGACAGGCATTTTATTAATGGTTTCTACCATCTTAGTATACATAAAAGGCATTATAGGTTGCAGAGCTAGTTTAAAAGATTTTTGTTTTTTTAGGAAATGTTGAAGATGTTTCATGGATGAAAAATGAAGGCAATCTGTCCACTGCCACTGAAAGTTTGGGCTTCAATAATAAAATTGAAACTATTGTGACAGTTTCCATTGAATCCTTTAACCATTTGCCTCCTGCTGGCGCAATCAATGATGGCATCTGCAGGAACATGGTCACCCTTACCTAGTTTCTCTCTTATTTCAGCAACAAAACCTGTCAATACCATGTCTCACGGCTGCTTTTCTAAGATTTATCAACCATCTAGGTGATGGCACTTATTTTAGTGACTGTTGGTCTGTTCTTGTGTTTGGAACCAATAGGAGATACATTCAGCCTGGCACACAAGAAATTAGACATGCATTTTCCAGTTTCAACAATGGCAGCTGACTGCCTAATCCAGAGGCCAGAGAAGTGATGATTTAGACTTTGCCTCACAACGAAATTAAAGTGAATGAGAATAACACAACGTTACATTACTTTCTTAACTATATTAAGTAGAAGAATGTGACAATCCTGCATGCAATTCTTGAATTTGCTCTCATTTTGAAATATGCCAAGCGAAAATCCTAATTCTGTATAAATGAGAGGCGGCAGCTTGACTGTTCCGATAGCGCTATGCTCATTTACACTGGCTAATGGGCTTCCCATTGCTTATGGACAGACAAGAAAACAGCCATTTATCTAGGTTAGTGCTCCTTCCGCAACACTTTGAGGAAATGTTTTGCTTTTCCACTGATTTGTGAACAACTTAATAACTTCTGTGAAGCAACAAGAAAGCAGACATTTACCACATGCGTTCACAATAATGCAATCAGAAAACATGTCGGGGAAGGGATTTACAGCAGTTTGCACACGCTCTCCAGACAGGAACAACCAAGTAGGAAAATGTTCTCCCTGTATTTTATTGAAGGGTTGATGATACCTTCATTTTTAAGCACAGGATACTTTTGAGGCTACTTGGCTCAGCATCACAGCTGACATGGGTGTTAAATACAGCTCTATTGCTAGGTTAATAAAATATCCATCTCTTCTCTAAGCAAATGCGCAATTCTTTTAATTCAGTTTTCCAAACTTCATTTCTAAATGTCTTGGAAAAAAATCTATATTTTGGGAGGCAGCTGGAAATGCACTATTTGCACGCTGATCTATACTAGCAGCCATTCATTTTCTCTGGGAATTTTTGTGTAAGCTCCCTTATTGGGAATATGCTAATGGCAACCGCCATGATTACTGATTTTCTTTGAATCATTATTCCTCTGTGGGCAAAGCAATCAGAAAGGGAGAACAGGAGATTTACTTCTTGCTTGTGTGCCTTCTTCAACCATCTGCTCTATCCTGATTCATTTGAATAAGATCTGCAGTTTTAGATTCTTTACTCTGGCATTCTGAAGCATTTTAAAGCTTAAAAGGAGTTAATAGTTATCTATCAGTGTCACAAACGTGGTACTGTGATGCATTCTAAGAGCAAGTTTGCCTTCTAATGGTTTACAGGGCCAGATTAATTTTATTAAAGTAAAAAATTACAATGTTCTTTAACAGCTTCATTATTTCAGACAAGTCTTTTGTGAGCACATTTATTATCTGGAGCGTGGAGTATAAAAGCTGAAAGAAAGGGAACCAATTTATAAAGCAAGAACATTTTAAAAATGGAAATTGTTAATCTACTCCACCCCATACACAGAAAAAATAGAGTGCAAAATTGTGATCAATTTAATGAAAATACAACCTTGTAAAATGCACTGCAGTTACTGAATTCTTGTACCTGCTCTTTTACCTGGGTGAATTTCTGAAGTACATTTACACAAGGTCATTTTGATTTTAACAAAGGTGCTATTTAGCTGCATCAAAATTCAATTAAATTATTCTCTCAAATGAAGTACTGGCCTCATATAGCAAGTTTCCTTTGCACAGCAATAATGATGTGTATGCTTTATATATTTTTTTTTTTTAGTTTGATGACAGTTTTCTGCTATATATACACACACACACACACACACACAAATATGTATACCCGGTTAAAAACCCTAGCACTGCTAATTACCAAAAGATCATTTTGTACAACAGAAACAGAAAATAAGCAAGAAGACATTGTATCAAGACAGAACTAAGCACAGATGAATGATAGAGGCAGCATTCAGAGAACTGTAGTGAATACTCAGGCACAGTCTTTTCACAGGCAAGTAACCTTTGAAATGTTAAGAAAAATTAGTTTGGGAATCAAAAGCCTTTTTTCTATACTTATTTCAGAAATACTGTTATGATGAACACAAGAAAAGTCTCTCTGATCACTCCTGTAAATTATTTCATAAGGCCTATAAAAAAAGAGACCCTTCTACAAAACTAGAGTGTCTTTAGACTAGCACATATTATACAATGATCTCCAAACCACAAGATGACCCATTTTGTTACTTTTGGAACCAGAAACTTAAACTAATGCAGAATTATTAAAACAGAACAGTTTGTCAGTTCCTTTGGTGAGGCCACAGACATTAAAACCTCTTCCTAGATTTTCTACTATTTTTTTAAAAATATCTTTTTCTGGCAGCCCCTGTTGGTTAGCATACTGATTTCTCCTTATCTTTTTAAAAATAGAAGACAATACAAAAGACTGAAATGGCAGTGGCCTCCCAGCTAGAATTAGTTATGGGGAGCCACTTTCTATCAACTAATTTCAGGTCCTTTCAGAGCTCTCAGCTGCAACTTGTGTGAAGAAAGAGTAGTTATTTCAGAAAGGGTTTGCCTGTTCTCATTCAAACAAAGTGAACTTAAAAATGCACTTTGTGTTTGCTTTTAATTAGATGTGCAACTAAACTAAACCATAAATTACAGAACTCACTGTATTTGTGACTTGGTTAACCTAGAGATCAGCAACAAGGACTACACTTTCTTTTGGTTTAAAGATGCATCAATCTTTGAAATTCCTTATCCCATAGTTCGCTAGAGGACTGGAAATCCAGTTTTCATTTTTATGGTGTTTTTCCCAATCAATGTCAATGTGTTTCCGTGAATTTCAAGGATTGGTCTCAACCTTATTTTTACTTTGATGTATTGTACTAAGCAAGCAGTTCTGAGAAACATTAATAAAAATAGAAGAACAGAATTCTATCTTAATAACTCATAAGGCAAAATTTTTAACACCAAATTAAAGACAGGCAAGTAGCCAATGAAATAGAGAGAAGAAATCACAGAAACATGAAAATCATACATCTTCATAACAACACAGGCACTTCAATATTTTGCTGTCCAAGTGCACTACACATAAAACACATAGTGCAGTATTAAGCCCTTTTAACTGAGAAACATTTTCTCTTGTCTTATATTTGTATTTCTCTTTCTTCCTAAGGAAAGCATTCTTATTGCTACACCTTTGTGCAATGCAGCTTGCTTATTTCATGGTTAAAGCCACTTACCACACGAAGCTCTGGCTCTAAGTACATAGCCTCAGAATGCAGTAGGAATATTTTAATCTCCTCCTCAATGTATCTCTGTGGTCTTAAATATTTTCAGGCCCTTTTTCTACTACAAAAAAACCCCCAGCAACATGATTACTTATCCAAGCAAGGAGTTCAGAAAAAGAGAGAATCAATTGCTAACCCCTCTTGGAAAGCTGAGGGGAAAGCAGGGGAGGTAGTATGTTTATTCTTGACAGAGAATTGCAGAATATCTCCAATTGAAAGGTAGAGTAACAACACCAGTTAATAGATCCAACTGCTCCCTTATTAACAGCCAGCAAATCCAGACCAGGAAGGTCTACCAATTACACTTAACCCTGTTAAAAATACATCTTCCCTTCTGCAATGGCAACTGTACAGAGTTCAGCCTAGGGTACCTGGGGGGAAATGCAAAATACTCTGTGTTAGCTCTCCATAGGCTGCCTTACAACAAAGTCTGTTTATGGCAAACTTGCGGCCCTTGTTAAAATACTCAGCTCATGAATACACCATTTGTTGTAGGCACTTTACATAATCCTAATCACAATAATGCTTGAGAGCATCAAGATCTTTACAATAATTAACTCAAGCATATGAAATGTCAGTGGAAAAGATGAGACTTATATTTTTTATACAATTTTGCTGCTTCTCTATTATATAATTTACCAAAACAAAACAAAACCAACCCAACAGAAAAAAAAAAAAAAAAAAAAAAGAGAGAAAAAACTTGTGAGACTAGACCTGAACCTGCTGAACCTCAGAATTTCTTGTAAGCAGTAGACAGGTACTAGCAAAATATTCTTACTACAAATTCTCTCTTGAATTCAAGATGCATGAAGAAGACTTTCCATTGATTAGGAATGCAAAACTTACAAAAGAAAAAAACAAAAAACACACCACAAGAAACTACAAACTATCTTGAAATCCACAAATGAGATCTAGATACACTTGCTTTATTAATATTTCTATAAATATATTTTGATAATGACAAATAATGTCCTTATGCACTATTTAAAATGGTACGTATTAGTTTATGTTTTCCAGTGTATTTTTTAACACTCAGATTTTAAGATAACACCACCATGCATAAACATTGTAATAATTCAATTTCATGTAAGTTTTCTTTCATTGTTGAGAGTTGATATATACAGACTATCAAGTCACTAGCATAGCTGCATTTCTGTTTCTTTTCAGAATGCACTGTATTTCTCAACTGTGCCATAAAATGAAAAAAGAATTTCCTTTCATTTGCATATGATGTTATTTGGAACTGTTAATCTATCATGCAGACACAGTCAAATGCACCTTGTAATTAACACAAACCCAATTCATTGCACTTAGGTAGGATGCTACTTGATGTACACACAAGACAATTGTTCATACAGCCTGCTCTGGAAGTTGAAAGCCTTTCATTTAATGCATACAACAAACCTAATGTGATTTGTGAAGAGGCAGGTTTTTTAAATAACCTGAAGAATGGAAAGGGGTGGGGGGAGGAAAGAAAAATAAAATTCTTGGCTCACGAACCTTCAAAACAGATGTTTCCCAGACAAAAAAATGTACACATTTTTTTATATTAAAAGTGATCAACTGGTGACAAATATAAGACTTAATTCAGAATCTTTCGAATGGTTTCATAATTTGGGTCCACTTCCAGGTAAGATTAACATTTTCTCAGATTGTATTTTGGGGAACTGAAGGAACCAAAATCTGTTTATTTGTCTGATGATGGATAAAATTTCTGAATGATATACATATATATTATCCTCTCAAATATCCGCCAGCACTGAGATTTTCTGGTTTATGCAGCTCTAAGGATGTTTCCACAGAATTCATTTGTAATTTCATCACATTCCAAGAAACACTTGCAGTAATTCAGTTAAATTGAATTGATGGAAGTTATACCTTTGTGTATGTTATGAGCTGTCACTGACTGAGAAAGGAAACTCTGACGTTGGGAGTGGCAGAGAGATGTCAGGGTAACTGGCAGCTTGAGGGCACAGAGAATGCCAGAGTCAGTGTGTGCATTTGTGAAAAACACTTCAGTCCAGAAAGAAAAGGCTGCATAGCACAAACTTGACTAGACTTCTGCCAAAAAGAACAATCCAGGACAGTGAAGGTAATAACAACTGTCTCTCTTTGCCATTGAAATTTAGCAAACACCTAGCTATCTCCACAATATATTCTTGCAAATCTCTGTGCTGATTAGGCAAAGAAAAGCTCGCATGATAAACACTGTGGTTAGCTATGGCACAACTTAAATAACTTAAGTTTAAACAATAAGGAGCAAAGGAGCAGAAACCAAAATGCTGCAGGAAAATTATTGAATTAATCATCAGCTATCACTCATATAGATTAATACAGTGATCAATAAGCTTTCATTAACTACTAAAGAAATTATTTGTATTTTCTTGAGTCATACACTAGTGTAAAAACAAGGACAAGGAGGAGCTTCAACCAAGCTTTGTATGAGAGTTGATTAAGCTTTTGGAGTAATTGTCCTCTCATAAACCTCAATATATTTCTCTCAGTTCCTTTCTCAGATACTGAATTCCCTAAGGATTTTAATTTCCTTCTCCAGTTCCTAATTACCGTATCCACTCAGGTTCCAGTTATCTTGTTTTCCCTCTCTGAGTGCTGTTCTACTCCTTTCAGCTCCCAATGCCTTCTCCTTAGGATCTAGTTTCCCCATTCAAGCTGATTTACCATGTGATTCTGGGTAGTCATTTAGTGAAGGGGGGGTGGTGGTTTGTTGGGATTTTTTTGGGGTTTTTTTGGTTGGTTGGTTTTTGGTTTTGTTTGGTTTTTTTTTTTTGTTTTGTTTTTTTTTTTTTTGTTTTTTTTTGGTTGTTTTGTTTTGTTTTGTAGGTACTGATGAAAATCCGTCACTATTACTAGCAGACCAGATTTTGGGGTAAAAATAGAACACTATTCTCAGCACTCATCATTAGCTAGTCTTTTTTTTTCTTTTTTCTCCCAACATCACTTCAGCAGTATTTCTGTGCTAGCTAGTTTATGCTTTGGGGTTACTTTACTGAGAAATAAGCCCATCTGCTTACAAAATTTTAACAACAACATTACTTTAGGTGGAAATGCACAGATCTAAGATCTGCAGACTGCATTCACATATAAAACTGCAGCCTAATTTATCTTTCTCCAGAAGGACTTGAATGCTTCTTCCAAAACAAAGACCAAAATCAACAACAAACAAAATGCACCAAAAAAAAAGAAAGAAAAAACAAACTTTCCAGCTACACTGTAATTTCTTTTCAAGAATGGTACAATTTCTATCATCTTGTCTCAAAACTCGTTGGCTAAGAAAGTTTAACTTTCTATGTAGTCTTGCTCAAAATCATCCCAGCAAACACTGCTTATGATGTAAAAGAACACGGTACATTTTATGGTACAAAAATCAAAGGTTGCTCTTCCTGCTACTGGTTTTACTCAGCAGTAAAGAGAAAACCTTGCAAGTGTTGTTTACACAGTACTAAATCCTTGTAAAGTCATACTGAAACAAGCCTGCTATCTGACCTAGCCCTTAGGGCTACTTAAACACCTGTGGATTTATAGAGTTCAGATGTCTACAAGGTCTGTGTTGAAGTTCATTTCCAAACCTGTGCCCCATGTGAAGTCCTTTGTTGGCACAGTTAAGCCATTACTACTTGTTTCTGGTTTGTAAGGCAATCACATTATGAAACAGAAAGAGCTCAGAATTAAGAAAACTTACCTTTATACACACACTGTAAATGTACATAACAGCTGAAAGCTCAATGTATAAGTTTTATTTGCAGAAGCTTAGCTTCACTAAGATCAAAACAACACAGGGAAAGAAAGGAGTTATCCTCATCTGTACGCATATAATTGATTCCCCAGCAGGACCTATACATGTAAAATACATATCAGACCATCAAGTTCAAGTAGAGTATGCTTTGTTCTAAGAGAGTAAGCATTATGGTAGAAAACACAAAAAACTTTTCATCACACTCTCAGAAAATACACTCTCATGTACCCCAGATAGTAAAAATAGTATACTATAATTCATAGGATGAATAGAATAGGACATGTTCTAAACTTTATGATTAGTTATTACTCTGTGGCTCAATGAAACTCATTTTCTTTAGATACTTTATTACTGAATGTATGCTTTTCATAAGATAAAAATAATGATGATGGTATGTTTTGAGTATGTTTTTTATAACTCTGTCTACCACAAGTGGTAAATGTCAGGTTTTCTACGAGGTCTCCCAGAGGTTTCAGAAACACAAAGCCTCACTTGGATGGTGCAGAATTGAAGTGTCTCTGGAAGCCTGCACTGCCCCAGGACTCGTAGGAGCATTTGGCCCACTTCAGCTGCAATGTGCATTGAAGACTCATGGGTTTATTAAGATTTCACAATTCTTACTATTTTTCAGAACCCTAGTTCTTAAAATATGAGGTCAGAAAAAGTTTTAAAATACTATCCTAGTATATTCTAAAAGTTAATAAAAATGAAAGCAAATAATTATTAAAGAAACATAGCTTTTTTTTTTCTTTTTTCTTCCCCTCTGGTTCTGTAATTTTATGATTTTTAAGCCAATCTCATAATGTATAAATGTGTCACCTTAATTTGCTAATGCTGGGACTAGTAAGATTGCTTCCTGGAGCTCTGAGCAAGTGCATGCTGAGAAAGAGCTTCAGGAAAGTGTGCAGTTGGTGATCTTTTTTTATTTTTCTTTTTTAACTACTAATCTAGCATCACTACACAAAAGAGAGCAAAAGCAGCAATTGTATTAATGTCATCCCATCTCTCTGTGATGGCTTTAGGCAGGTCTGTGCTGCCAATAAAGAGCAGTGAAAAGGGGCTGCACATCACTGTACCAAAGCTGGCTCTTGCACAGGGTGGACAAAGGACACATTCCTGTTTCTATTCCCTGTTTAGTGGTGCATTAACCTAGGGCAGCACACACACCTTCTCATCTGAGCTGCTATTGCAGCTGTTTAGAGTTCATGTTTGTACCTTGATGAATTAAGTTACATAAATGCTAAATGCTCTTAAAATGAGACTCACAAAAAACTCTGAACTCCTGCGAAATGCAAATTCCAAATTAGATCTCTCTCAAAGAGCAGAATAATAAAAACAGCCATCACAATTTACCACTCCTTTCTCTTTTACATTCTTCTCGGTATGACTTTCAGTTAGGTAGGCATGTATAATAAACTACTGCCATGCTTGGCCTCTTGTGGATCTAGCCTGTTTGCACATTGCTAAATCTTTTTTATTGCTTCTGACAATATGTTGTTTCATACCTTTATATCTGTACTTATACTGGTTATATTGCTGGGTTATCATTGTTGTGGTGAATTACACTGAAAAAAACCATATCTGTTTATCTGATAGGGTTTGGCTCACACAAACATTTCCATTACCACTATGTTTTTTGCACCATTTATTTAATATACATTTATACACAGATACATGGTTATTCTGTACCAAACATACTAGAGCATAATAATTGCCATCAGTGATATTACTAGGAAAGGATAAACTGACACTTTCTGGCAAAAGTAAGAGATGACACAGCCAATGCAAATTACTTATCTCGGTTGTTCCCCATGCTGAATTCTTGAGGTCTGAGGATGAATTAAGTGCCTAGCAACTAACAGATAGTCCCTGCCACCCTTCCTTTTTTGTCTCTCTTTATGTGGAAAATTCAGCCCTCACCAGGAAATATCTCCTATCCCCAGTTAATAAGAAGATCCTCATTTATCACCAATTGTCAATCCATGCAGGTATCTCCATCCAGTCCTACATTAGCCATTCTCAGAAATGCTGACTGCTGTGCACTACATAGGGTAAGTCAAAATATGTGAAAAACTGCAAGCAACTCTTATTCACATAACTATTTATACAGCCAAAGGTTATAAAATACCTTTGATCTGACAGCTGCTGGGTAAAAACAAAATGAATATAACTAATCTTCTGCTTGAAATTTTGGGGGAAATTCGGAATTGTCATCCACAGGGTTTTATCAGTGGTAGAAAACCAAGACAATACGGAGGCAAAGAGATGCAGATCAGGCAAGTCCCTCATATTGAATGTGAGATTCATGCACTTGACAGCCTGAAACTCCCTGTAGGTAAACCTTCATCAAATGCATTTTCTAATCAGTGCAGAGGCTTCCCCGTGCTCCTGCATGTACAAAATCAGTTTTGTTTGTTATCTGGGGTCATGAAGCAGAAGGCAGAAGCCAGGGGCTCAAAGTAAGAAAACCCTCATCCTGTGTCACAGGTGTCTCTCTAGGATATACCTTGGCCCATACCCAACCTCTCAAATGCCAGAGGAGGAAGGTTAATTGGGTGCCCAAGTCAGGGCTAGGGAGGGTAGTCAGTAACAAGACAAAGGGAATTGCCAAACTGGGATTTGGGCTATAAAGGTGGGAATGTAATAGTCAAAGCTCCATAAAATCTCTGGAATAGAGACAGCCTTTTTACTTCATATCTACTTGGCACGAAGCACAAGGAGGCTCCTCGTGGTACTATGGCAAAATGGTTTTACATTGCTGGATATGACAGCAGTGTGTGGCCATAGCAGTAGCTGCTGAAGGGAAGAGAGGAAAAATGAAGGGTAATGGGTCTGAATTAAGATGAATGGAGCAGCACACAATTAGCTAGTTCGTCAAAAGAGCAAACAATCATTAAGAGAAGCCTTTCACAATGTAAAACCATTTGTAACAGGGTTGCAGTAAAGAGGACGCCAATTCTGCAAGACTGCAATTGAGCTTAATCTTATTCCTAACAGGGCTGATTCTCAAAAACTCAGAGAAATAATCAGTTATTTCCTGCCTTCAGTGGAAATGGAGCACTAGATCTTTGATTAAACTTCATTCCTAATATTTGGTTTGCTGGGAAAAAAATGGTCTTCTAAATTATTAGAGTACTTTGACTGAACAATTTGTTTCTTCTGTTTGAAATATTTCCTACTGCAATAAACTGCTGAATGTAAATGCTAAAATACAGATTTTCAAAAAGCTATAGAGATATTTTTAGGTTTTCAAATATTAAGACAAAATGGCATCATTTTGTATCTTAATCTGAATTTTAGTGAGAAGCTCTATTGATAATCACAGAACATCTATATTTATAGAAGAATGGAATATCATAAATACAGGATTGTGCCACTATCTACATATGTTGCCTTTCTCCATACATACAGAAATCAGACTTTAATTTCTATAGCAATGGAAATACGGCAATTTACACCAGAACTATTAGTCAGAATGCAAAAAATAGATCTAAGCCAATGTGTTGGCTCAGTTTTTAAAAGTTGGATTGAACTAAATTTTTCTCATGTATGCTTTAATTTCTGCCTCACTGAAGAGAGGCACAATTCTGTGCTCACTCCATAAGGCCTTTATAGAAGGTTCTCAGACTTTTAATGCTGTTTATTGTGGTGTTGCAGTACTTACGACCTAGGTCTCACACAGAATTAAAATGGGCAGCAGCAAACCACAAAAGCCAAATACAAAAAAATCTGATAGAAATTTTGTTAAGATGAGTTTTATTTCTAGAGGTTAGTAAAAATATTGAAAGAAAAGAGAAAGACTACCAAACATGATTTTTGATTCCTACTCTATAGCAAAAAGAAATTATTTTTAACTGTGAGCTTGAAAAGTACCCAAGTTCCCCTAAGTAAACATACAATAGCTGCTCTCTTGAGATGGAATTTCTCTAATTTGGTTAAGTGTATAACTAAGTTGTGCATATGGCGTACATATTCAGAAGAAAAAAGCTTTATATAGTAATTTGAAAATTTTGCAAATAGAAAAGTTGATCTGTAAATTTTTAATCCCTTTTCTTAATGCTGTAGTCATTTTATCAGACACTTAGAAAGCAGAAAGTGTGTCCATTAAGCAGTATATCTTCAGATCTCAACAGTGTGAATGTACGCAAATAAATATATAGGAAGAGAGTATAATGGACACAGCTGAAATGTTGAAATCTGGCTTTCTAGGCATACTCACATGACATATAATGACATATATGACATAATCATAAGTATTTTGAGATAAATGCATACCATTGTTCATTAGCTTTATTTAATAAGTAATATAACAACTGGATAGGCAGAAAAATACCACATGTAATAAACTACTGGTATATGTTATTGCATGAGCAATACAGTGGAACATAAAATCAATAAAAACGAAATGTCTTTTTCTCCAAAACATGTGTTACAGAAAATGTAAAAAAACCCCAGAACTTGCAAAAACCTGACTCTTCCTTCTCCAAACATATATATAAAGTTCATATTTTTGCCATTTTTCTAAATTGAAGCTTTAAGAGGTCTTGTTTTCTTTTAAACTTTAGTGACTGTGGGAAAAAATTTATACACTGCACAGAGTATTCTTTTAGGCGCATATTTTCTAGCATTGTTATTAATAATAATAATAATACAAAAAAGTGTAGCAGATCAAACCAGAAGGAGCCTTGAATATATTTGCTGGGAATTGCCTCAGGCTAAACACCAGGGACATGAAACAAACTGTTCTTATCACCTTTTTCCAAACACAGCGATTTAAATTTACAATGAAAGTGCCAGCACCAGCTGCACTTTAAGAAAGCACCACATGTCTTGATGAGCTCCAAGAAAATGGAAAAAAGCCCAGTTCAAGTTGGAGGTGTCATCTTCCTCTAGTCAGCTGGGTGACACAAAGCTGAAAGCGATGAAGTGCTAATTAGAGGTTGATGAACAGAATCTCAGAGTGGAAACTTGTCGAAATAGCCTCTACTAAATCACAGCCTTATGAGTCTGCCCTTATCTCCCCATACAAAGCACTGACAGAACCAGAAAAAGGCAGTGTGAATCTAAATATCTATATGGTTAGGTTACACGTTTTATCTCTTACCATATGTCCACTTTATCTTGGGAGTTATTTAAAAATCACCTTATTTTTTAAAATGCAGATAATGACTTTTTCTAGTTAGTTCCCTTAGAATGTCTAGACTGTATTGCAGACGGAGCAATCAGACCTTTTTTTTTTTTAAAAAAAAAAAACCTTTTATAACTAATTAGATAAGGGGAAAAAGTCTTCCAATTCTAAGTGATAATGAGCAAATAGCTATTTCTTAATCAGAGATATGAATAAAACCACATGAAAGAAAAAAAGGAGGAAACGAACTTAAAGAAAGATCATGCTTAGAAGAGGTGTGAGTTTAAAATTGTTCTTCACTAAAAGCAAAGGTGGAGGGAGAAGCTTTAGCTGGCAGGAGAGTTTGGTGCTTTTTTGTTCTTTTTCTATAATAGCAATGTTGAACTGACAGCTTGTTTTGGTGAGTATCTAGTTCTAATGGAACCAAAAGCAGAAATGTTTAGCAGTGCTGACAGGCAAGTACAGGCAAGGCGGTTTCACTTGTGGAAGCAGCAGGAGCTACTGCTCACACAGCAACAGCAGATGCTCCAGGCTGGGCTGGCAGGACACTGGAGGGTAACGACAGCGTTTGCACAAATGTGTCTTTGTTGCTCTTCCCTGCTCCCCACATCCCCCACTTTCCTTTCCTCCACCTTATTCACCCACCCTAAGTGCTGCTGTCCTCACTGAGCCAGTGCACTGCTCCAGGTCCCGAAGCAGCAAGGCCCTTACACGTGGGAGACAAATACATGCCGAATGTTAAACGCAGATTCAAAGGTTCTGTTTGATTCTGGACGCCAAATCCAATCATTAAGAATGAAAATCTGAAGGTAGTGAGGAGGGTTGAAACCTTTCCCACACTGATGCAGCAGCAGGACACTGCAGCAATAACTACGTGCACGTGTGCGCTATGCTGGAGACACACCTGTCTGGGCCACCAGTTTGGCATCAGGATATCTCATCTGGAACTTTTCAGAAACTCTTTCAAATTAGGCTGTATTGATACCCAGAAACTAGCTGACTTTATGGAAAATACCTATTTCATACTAATATTAGGATTTTTTTTAAACTATACATAGTAAAATGATCACTTTGTGAACATGATGTAATTTGTGAGATAAAATATCATCAGGACTAAATTTCATCGCTTTTGAAACATCTTTCAGCCCATATGCTAACAAGTCCAGCAAAACTAGACTACATAGAGCTGAAGCATTCAGCCCAACCCCTTGTGCCCTAAATTATATTCTTGGGAGGCATTATGCATTTCTGTGCAATGTGTGCCAGCTAATATGATGGGGTTTTTAACATAATCTGATTGTACTAAGATATAAAATACCAAAGTTACAGACCTTTGCTGATATCAGCAGAGAAGGAAAAGATGATGAAATCTTCAGAAGTTTAGTCACAACACACAAAAAATACAGCCTTTGCCTTGAAGACAACACAATTTAAGAACAAAAATCCAGGGCTATGATCATTTCAGATAAACAGGGTGTGCTATACAAAATCATACTTTATATATTTAATACCTTGTGAGATATGAAGCACATGCTCACATCTTTAATTTCAGCGTTTTGTTCTGTCAGCCTATTGCTTGAGAAACCTAGTTCAGATTAATTGTTGTCTCAAAAAAAAAAAAAAAAGAGAAAGAATCCATGCTCTTTTGAAAATGTCAGCTCCTATTAAACCAGCTCTCCAAAATAATGATGTTCATCTGATTTTTCTCTCTTTGATTAGGCTTGTATAATTCTGTATTATCTTGGTAGCTTTGATGCCAAACAAGATTAAATTGTCATGTACAGTATATTAAATTTATAATCTGAATAAAAAAAAAATCACTTGTAAAGCACTCAATCAGTATCTAGAGACACAACTACTAAATTTACATAATTTACACCACTGACATGCCATTATTTCCTAATTATTTATGGCCAATTATCAATTGCTGGTCAATGCTTGGAATCAGTCACTGTAATTATTTCCCTACGGCCTCTTGATTAGATGCAACAGAGATGGTTTTATCAAGCCTCAGTACGACACCAACATACACATTTCCCCTGCAAAGTGATAATATTTTTTGCTGGGATTTTAATTCAGCAGTATTAAAAAAATATTTCTACTACAAACTGTACTCTACCGTTTCTATTACAAACTTACCGCAGCATTTTGTACAAAACACTTAAGAGAGGATTCTCCAGAAAAAAACACCAAAAAACCCCGAACAAAACAAAAAACAAACAAACAAAAACCGCCCAAAAAACAAACAAAAAAACCCACCAAGCCCCACACCGAAACTGATACAGTGGGAGAATCTTATTAACAGTAATGTGATCTTATTGTCTATCCTGTTCTTTTTAAATTTTTCTTTTTACTTAGCACATTTTCATTTTTTTCCTTTTGTATTTTGTAAAAATGGATGAAATAATAGCTGATTTCTGCCCTCATATCTAGATTTCACTTCTACACAAATCAGTCCTAAAGCATGCAAACAAAAATCTGCATTTGAATCCCTAATGATTCCTCCTATTGTCTCATTGCTGCTACAACCTGTCAATCACTGCTGAAAAGTGCTAATCACTCCCAGAAATCCCAGTCTCAGAGACAAAAGTACCAGTCACCACAAAAATAATACCAATTGGTCATGGGTGGAAGGCAAATCTCACTAGGGATCTACGTGCACAATGGAGTTTATTAAGTCCATTTTGCTATAGTCTAGCTCTGCTAGCAGCATCCGACGGTTTCAGACTTTAATTTCAAAGTCAACTAAAATCCACTAAAGTAACTTATATTCATTAGCTAGGCTTTAACTGAACTGCTGTGAAATCTCTTGCCTGCAAGGGCTTTTAGTAGAAGTGGCAGCTTTCATTTTCAATTTAAGGAAAATAGATCTAGTCGGATGTTAGGTACTTCTTTCTTAATCAGTGTGATTTTTACAGGCACTTAGTTCTTTCCAAAGTTGTTTCTTTAACTAATTGTATACATCTTTGGCTAATACTGCACATGAAAGAATACCTTGCAGTTAATACTCTGTACCTGACCAATTCCCCTCTGTTACAACACTCAACTTTAGTAGAAAGAAGGGAGTAAGAATGAATATACACCATGCATTATAAAGAACTATTGCCTCAGGTACAGAAACTGAATTTTCTATTAGAAAGGGGAAGGTGGCTAATGCAGTAGTCTTCATCTAAGCTGCTGTATCCTAAAATCCACATTTTTTTAAGCCTCAGTGCAGATTGCACTGTTTGCATTTAAAACTATAAACACAGACTGTGTTTTCCTGTTACATCAACTAAATACTGAAGTATGTTTGATCTTAATAAACTATAATTAAGCAATATACAGTAATTACCTTTTAGAAATCCCTATAGTGATTATTACCTCTGGAGTTGACTAGAGGAGACTAAGAATGTGCAATAATTGAGTTCTATTGGTTATATGCATTCTACTTCCTTTTTCTTAGAGAAGCAAAACATTTTAAATGGGCAAAACTACTTCAATAAGTAATGTTCTTCTGGCTTCAGGCAGAGACTACTGCAATCATTAACTTTTACCAAAGTTGCTGTTGAGTTAAATTTATCAATTTTATTGCAGTGGAAGGACTACCCCTGAAAAAATGATAATGTTTACATTAAAATAGGTCTGCAGAGAGGCATAATTTGTATATGGCTTTGGGCAATGTGTGCCTGCATGCTTGGGATAGTTGGATTTCAGTAGTTACAGCATGCAATTCTGAGCACTTCTTGCTTCAACAGGAACCCACAGCTCCCAGCCTTAGTGTTTTGTAGCACACTCAGTGCCCAAAGTGCTGAAAAGTAACTTTTTAAACTCAAAACACAACACACGAAAAGCTTTTTTTGATGTGTTTTTTTTTTTTCTCTTTTAAAACAGTATTTGCAGTTTAGGTGACTTTCTTACAGTAAGAATAAATAGCAAGCCTCAGCACAAAAGCAGGGCCTGCAAAGCAGCATATAACTCCAAAACACAGGTTCATTAATATAATTCTCTCGTGATTACAGTGTCTATTATTTTGGATTTCTGATTTTGATATAAATACTAATGCAATTCAAGTGACTGCACACATGATGATCCAGGAAGGGAAGCAAGCTTGCACTTCAGATATACTGACTTTGTGATACAAGCCACTCTAGGCACATTAATTCAGAAGTACATTAATCCACAGTGCCACCTAGCCACCTGTGTATATTTGGTTTAAATGTGACAAAAAGAAAAGCCTTCTAAACTGTAAAAACTGTTAACCCTCTCCCCATCCCCTCCCCTCCAGTTACTGGATGTAGATGGAGTAGAATAATAATAAAAAAAATAGTCCGACGTGTTTATAGCAACTGTTACTGACCTAAAGGAAACCTGCAAATCTTTGCTGCAGCTCTGTGTTACACTGTTATTACTCTAAACAACATAAACTGGGATATTAGCTTCACTGAATTAAAATGAAGCATTCTATAAACACCTGCTTTGTTGCACAAAACTTGTTTCACTGAAACATGGAACCTCTTCCCTTCTCTTTTTCCTTCTTTTCAGCTCTAGACTTTGAACTAAATTAGATTTTACATTATGTTTGTGTTGCAAGAATGTTTTAAAGCTTCAGCAAGCTTTTAGGTCTTATTATGTAAAAATAATAAAGTCAGGCTAGCAGATATAAAAATATATCCTCTAAATATACATCTAATAGATATTCTCAACCAGTAATATTCCTACAGCAATTTTAATGCACACCATGAGTACACCAAACCTCTTTGACAGAATGCTCAAAGCACCATGTAGTTCCCAGCTCAAGGTGAGACAGAAATGAGTTGCTTTTAAAACTTCTTCCTCCTTTGACAGAAACTGCACAATATTCCCTGCCTACTTTTCACAATTTGCATAAGAAAGGAAAGATAGCAGGGGAATTGAAATGTCCCCAACAGCTATCCTAAGGAAAGCCTGAGGCTGGTGTCTGCCTCACCTAGCAAGAAGCAGGAAGCAAGGAACTTTTTCCTCCATGGCATTTGCACCTCTTTCAGGCAGGACAGAGTTTTGCTGGCCACTAACCTACACAGCACAACTGAGAGTGTAACACAGTGAATTGAAGGTACACTTGGAAGCCCTCCCAAATACACTGGGTTTTAGTAGACAAGCCAAAAACTTTCCCTTTGCAGGCAAGTTGACCCAAGAACTAAGAAAGGTGCCCCAAAAGCCTAGAGAGACCTATCTGTCCCTTTCATGTAGCAGTCTACATCCAGCCTGTTTATATTTTAGCAGTGATAAGATGCATGAACACGATTTCAGGGCAAAAGCTTTACTTAAAAATAATTCCAGTCAGCAATACTTTCTTTAGAATCCTGTTAATACCTAACACATGGCATTTGCAAGAAACCTGCTCTTTTAAGAATATCTTTAAGTAAGCTGAATAAGGAAACCCTTCAGGTCCCCGTCCCTGTAAAGTCTGCCAACAATCTCTAAATCAGTCTCTCCTTTCTCCACAGCAAAAAAATTTCCTGCTGCAGGCTCAGCCTGACCAGCTTCCCATGCCTTGTCCTCCTTGACAACATCTTCCAGTATGCCCCAGCTCTGCTTGCCCAACATCCTTACCCAGAGATTCATCATCTCTCAGGTTTGTGCTACTGGTGTTATCCCAGCACTACTGATGGAAGAAAATGCTACTTCTCTCAATACTCACACCTACTTCTTGTCCTCCTCTTAATTCTTTCCAGCTCCCAGGCCTTCACATTTTGCCTGGTCCACCAGGGTAAAGAAGGGCCAGTAGGCCTGTCTACTCAAAGGGTGATTCTAAATACTATGTATCTAGAGCTCTGCACAACGGTGGCACAGAGAGAAAGCCTAGGGTGGAGGAAAAGAGAAAAAAACTGGAAAAGAAATCTTTAATATATGTTTTTCCACTTCTATACTGAGAATTTTTTACCCTTGTTCAATTTCCTATGAGTAGAACCAGTGATCCAGCTGTGCTTTTTGCCTCTTTTAAAGAGTAAGCTGATTAAAAAAAAAAAAAGTCACATAAAGAACACTCTTAGTATATCATAAAAAAAAAAAAAGCCCTAAAAAGAAAACTGAAAAAAAAAAAAAAAAAAAAAAAGAGATCGGTTCTTCCTGACACAGAATAAAATAAATAATTCCTACTTCACAGTTTCCTTGTGAATAAAATGTCCAGTTTTGACTCTCCACCCTTGATACCAAACCTAGGCTGGTGCCAGGGGACTGCAGACACTATTTCTTCCAGGTCCGGGTTTTTAAATTTATTTTTTAAATTTTTATTTATTTATTTTAAATACTCTTAATATCCTGTTTTGAGGATTCTTTTGTCTACCTCTTCCTTTCTTAGCACATGGTATATAGTGAAATATATGCTTATGCTCCTCTCCTTGGTTACTTTCTGAACCTTCACTAACAACTTTTTCCTTACAATATAAATCAGATATAATAAATCAAAATATACTGAATATATTGACAAGAATAAAACCAAAGAAAAAAAGAGAGACTTAACTGGCAAGAATTAAAGGACAGATGTAAGAGGACTTAAAAAAAAACCCAAACAAATAATGATTTGGAGGCAACCATTCAGCCCCACCTACCTCACTATATCTGGCTGTCCACCACATGCTTAATCAATTTAGGGCAGGGACTATTTCAAAAGATCCCGCCTGGCTTTGGTGAAAGTAAAAAAATTAAAATTCAGGGTTTCTTTTAAAACCTAATCTCACCCTTCCCAGTGGAGTGCCTGTCCTTTCTACATCACTTCAATACTGGTTATTTCCTATCCAAGTAAATGTAGTGGGCAGGACGATAACTGACACCTGATCCAAGACAATGGGGCAAGGACCCAGTGCCCGGCAGCCTTGTGCTTTGACAGGCTTTTTCTCCTGGTGACTGTTAGCCATTGTTTGATAACTACAGACTTCCCTTCCCACAGACCTTTCTGAACTCTGCTGTCTTTGAACGGCGCACGAAATGAGAAGGAAAGTATTTACCAGCCGGTAATTACAAGCCACCCCTCATGTAAAGGTAAATGGTAATGAGGAATGTGCAAAGAATAGCTAGCACTGTCAAAAGAGGGGGGGGAAAAAAAAAAAAAAAAGAAGCTTGTAAAACGTAAAGCCATACAAATGCCTTATAGACTTATCCGCAGCAACTGTATCAATTAACCATGCTAAAAGCCCTAACTCAGATGGGCACTGCACACAGCATGTCTGCCAGTGTTTTATTATCAAGTCCATTATGATGAGTTCTTGTCCTAGACAAAAGGAGAACAGAAAAAGAATTCAGGCTGACAAATTAGACTTGAAATCAGTTTCATTTACATAACGACTGGAAGTTCATTAATAACAGAGTTTTAATTATTCATGCTCTTGTTTCACTAGATACAGCAGTTTTCCCCCTGCTGTGCTGGATGTCTGGATTAGGTAAAATGAACCATAGCAAACTGATAGACTGCCCAGATTTCTTAAGTTCTATGCTGCTTTCAAGGACAGCACTTGGGGGTGGAAGAGTAGGAGAGGACAGGAGGATGGGAAGAAAGCCTTTCCTTCAGCTAATGTTACAACATGCCGGTGAAGGAGACATTTAAAACCTGCTTTGGGTGTAAACTTTGATTTGGTGGAAACTCAGTTGCAAAATCCAAGCCATAAGAAACAGATGTCAAATTCTGTATTGATTTGCCAAATTCTAGTTCCTTATTTAGATCAGTAGAATCAATAATGGAAGTTTCTGTTAGGATACCTGGTGTGAGCAGAGAGTGCTTCTAGAGAATAACATTTTAGTCTCTCACAAAAAGTTGTTTAACTTCTACACTAAAATCATGGCAATTTTGTAAATTCAGTTTTCTCACATTTTTCTGTGGGCTTTTGTTTTGTATGCGTTTCCTTTTCGGTTAGCTTCATTTTTAATTATAAAGTGGCATAAAGAAGGTCAGAAGATAATATATTTTCTATAGAAAAAATCTAATTACTAGGATCTTTGTAAAAAATTAATCGAAATGCAGCAATGCATCGACAACTTTATCTTATAAGGATAAGTTTTTCCCATCACAGCGTCTAACAAGTAACTCCCATTGACTTCAACATACCCTGCAGAGAAAGAATAGGACCCGAGGATTTTACATGACTATTTGCTATTCAGTGAAACCTGAGGGCCCTACTCTCCCGCTGCAGGATGCATGTAATACCCATTGAAATCAATGGGAATTACCCTTACGTCCTGCAGCACAACCAGGCCTCACAGCTACATGTCGTGAACTATGAACACTGGCAGGTGGACAAAGTGAGGGATAGATTTGAAGAATGGTGCTTACTAAAAGATGTAAGTTATACTCCGAGATTCTTCCTTTTTCTCGTAGCCTGTAACTAAGGCAGGAGACCACGGGTCTTTTTTTCAAAACGTGAAGTTTTCTGAGAATAAAACAATGAATTAAATTAAAAAAAAAAAAATACAGAAATTAAAGCCAATGGGTGATCTCCTAAGCTTTTACTGTTCAGTGCTTGCTTTTTTGCTGGAAGAACCAGTGGCTTTTTTGCCCACTTTCTCTCCATCCTTGAATGCTTAATTATACAGCTAGGAAAAAAATTATGGAAAAAATCTTAGGAGGACAGAATAGTAGAGATTCAATAGACATCTGAACCATGTTTGCTCTGGTACTCTTTCATGAGTCTTCTGTAATATGTTGCTTATGGAATATGTAATATGGGGGGTAAGGAGGAGAGGTGTTTACATTTGAATTCAGGTACAATTACACAGCCACCAAATTTTTGCCAATATGTTGTATCTTCCTATTCTGTTTATTGGTAGGTAGTGTACGTGTCCATAATAAATACCATGTCCATAATAAGTCATTGAATACCAACAGAGGTTTGTTTTTTTTTTTTTTTAATGGAAGTCAATTCTAAACTAAAAGGAACAATACAAAGTTGGAAGTCAGTAAATTTAGACTACATTCCAGATCTATCACTGTCCCTCATCACATAGCCTACTTGGGGCCAACCATAAATCCCTCAGTTGTGCTGATGGCTAAGGAGTGTATTCATATATAATCATTCATAGGAATTGTTCTGCAGGGCTAGACAAAAATTCTATGAGTTGCTGTTCACCCCTGTAAATAAGCAGTGCTTAGACTGGCCTCATATTTTCTGTTCCTCTCCCTGGAAATAAGAAGACAGCATTTCCTTGACTGATTGGTTTACTCCATGAATACATTCCTCAGTCAGGTTAGTGATGAACACAGTAAAAATCTGAAATGAAAAGAGCTGCTAGATTCCTGTTTGAGGATTTGGTTGATGTGAACAATTTCCTCTCAGTCTGAGAGCGACAACAGGAACATAATAAAGGCATGAGAGGTGTATGGATGCATTAACCGTGTAATGTGTTTTTGATTGGACTTTATGAGAATAATGGGAGTTTCTTACAGCCAGCTCCAAATTTAGGTTGTTCATAAAGAACTAGTGCTAACCTGACAGACCTGATAGGGTCTAGTGGAAAAAGAGGTCTGCTTACCACAGAGGTCAAAAGGGACCAAGGTCATTCCAGCCTGCTCTATGAACACATTTCATTTTTATTCTCACCAAGTTCCCAGATACATGATGTCTCTCACATTCCTGTGGGAGATCCTATGTTTCTAACTGTTCTTCTAATCTTTTAGGAAACATACCAGGCAGCTCCCACTGCACAGATGGCATGCAGTGTCTGACTGAACCAGCAGACTTGGTGCTGTCTCAATGCCTTTTATTGGCAAGAACTGATTGAGTAGCCCTGATTGATACTCTTAGTAGTAGCTGGACAATCTGCCTTGATATGTTTAATCCACAGACCATGTGGCTGTTGGAAGACACTTTTTTTAACAGCTTTTTAACAATTTACAAGGGCAGCTTTTTTGAGAAATTATCTTTCCTGGTTTTAACATGTTGCTGTCTCCACATATTCTTTGTCTATCACTGGATTTTCTAAAAAAAACCCCTTCCCTGTAACTCAGTGTAGTTTATTTTCAGTTGCTTTCAAGTTTTAGAATATAAAAAGTGCAAAGTCCCAGAAAAAAAATTAGTGAAAAAGTGCCACTTAGTGAAAAAATATACAGTCACGAAAAAACATGAACACACATATCACCTCCTTGTCATTGACAAACCACACTGCTGAAAAACCTAACGAGATAGAAGCTTTAAACAACACATTAAGGCAAATTAAACAGACTGAAGGACTCTCAGATTGCTGTTCTGGCCCACATTTTCAGATATTCTAGATTCAAACCTAGCCAAGACTTGACTATCTAAGACTGTAAGCTTACAAATACAACCCTTAATTTTTACATAAAAAAATAAAGATTAAAATTACCTATCTGTGATCACTTATTTTTGAAACGTGTGACCCACAGCACACATTTTTGAACTTGTCAGACCTAATAGCTGTCTTTAATTAGTCACAAACTCAATGCCATTTGGCCCACTGCACAGTATGTGATGCTGTGAACACACATTTTTCCACGGCTAGAAGGATTATGTACTGCCTCTTCTTTAAGGAGGATACTTAGGTGAAGAGGAAGAGAAAAAAAGAGAGCTGTTTTTCAGATCTAACCTTTGTTATCTCCATTTACTATGTTTTACCTGCTCTCACCAGGTAATTTCCAGTTATTCACAAGTTTCCCTTTAGCCTTAATAAGGAAATCTTTGATTCAGGTTAGTGCAGAAGATTAAGACTGTATTAAGTCTGAAATGTTCTGCTACCAATTAGCCCTCTAGTATTTCTGTAAGCCTTGAATTTTTGATGCGATCAATGACACCAAGTGGAGCCATCTTCTGTGGAGTGGTTATTAAAGATATAAAAATCAATACAAAGATGATACTTGGAAATCTATATCACAAGATAATGAATCACCATGAGAGCCAGCTAAGAAGGAATGTCAGCAAACCAAACAGAAGGTTTGTGCATAACAAATTATTTGATGCCAGTAGAGTTTAAGCTAAATTTTGCATGAGACAGAAGTCTTCAGGCAACACTTACAATACATTTGCATGGCAAGGCTTTAATGAGATGAAGACACAAGACCAACCATGCACAGAGATTTTTGTGCATTAAAGAGAGAGAGAGGGAGAGAGAGATGATTGAAACATATGGGATTAAGACAATAATGCTATAATTTGTCTTTAATGACAAAACAGCATCAAAAACTTTCTCTGTCAGTAATCCTTATTCAATTTCTTTTAAATGAAACATTATTTGCCTGCACCTTAAGTGCTGATTGTTATTGGAGTTGTGTATTGGAGCTTCAGAGGATACTCCAAATTTAATTTGAACTAGGGATTGATTTGGTTGGCTTCAAAGCCAGGTTTTCCTTTCCAAAATTGAACTAGTGCATGACTTTGCAAGTTCATTTGGGTTTACTGTCTGACACAATTGTATGAGACTTTACAGCATTTAGGGCACGTTTTGCCCTGCTGATCTCTTGTTCACTCACATGTCCAGACACACACACAGAGCTATTAAAACAAACAGTCTTGCTGCCCTTCCTGCATTTCCCTGGGAAATGCATTCCTCACTAAAAGCTAAAGATTCAAGAGACTTACACAGTTCAAATTCATATGATATGAAAAACATCATCACTTTAAACTTATACCAAATAAAAGGTTTTGAGAACATTTTACTATCATTAGTTTTCCTAGAACTTTTCCAAAATATGAGAACAGCATGTTCTCATTTTACAGATTACTCATTTTACTGAGGTATGTAAGAAACCAAAAGAACATTAAGATAAGACAAAGTCTTCGGTAATTTGATTCTTCTTTAGTTGTGGGACATTTGCCTGCTAATTGCCTATCCTGTCTATTTAAACTGTGAGTTCTTTGGGATACAGCTACATTACTATGACTGAGTCTAAATCATGGTCTCTGAACACTAATGGAATTCAAATGACTGATATTAATAAAAATCAGGTAATAGTATCCCATGGGAAGTCTAGAAGATCCAGAGTGACAACAGGTCCTCTGATGTATTTTATTCTTCTGTAGCTACAAAGCCAATCATACTCTAAAATTTATACAGCTTTACCCCATTATTTATTTTTTTTTTTTACAAACAACATATTTTCCTTTTTTAAACTCCATATTCCCTTTCAAGCAGTGTTTGCTCTTATTCAGTAGGATTAGGGCACTTTAAACACACCTATTGCCGTACAACAAATCCTCTGTTTCCTTGTTTTTCCTAGGCACACATAGCTTTCACATTTGCAGCCAGTAAGCAGCAAGTGCTTGCAGATAATCATAATCTCAGCACACAGTCACAGTTTATTGTGCCTTTAACAGGACACTATATGCAAGCCCATCATTCTCTGTTCATCAGCAACCGTCTGTTGTTTGACAGCCACTAGATTTTTATTTAATTTTTTGGTGTGCAATTTATCACCTATGCAAAACCCCTTCTCTACTTCAAATAAAAAGACTAAAAGGCAACAGCAGTTCAGATCCTCACCAGGGTAATATGCATACCTCCAAAGGTTGCATCAATTGAGGATCAGCCCTTTGTCCTGCAAGCAAGAATAACACTGAAACATTAGAGCAACTCTCCTGTTGCCTGCTGGAGGCAGCTGGCAAGTTAGTGAATCAGCCATCCCGTTGTATAGCAAAGCTACTTCAAAACTAAATAGACAAATAAAGAGCAGCCATGACATTCTTCGTGCAGTTTTCACCAGCCATTGCAGTTTTGACTTAATTTGTTTCCCTGCCTCTTTGCATCTTGAGTCTTTGAAGGCAAATGAACCAGTCGGTGTCATAAAACAAGAACTAGAACAGCCTTCAGTAATAACAAAACCTAACGGAAAAAGCAGATCTTCTGCAGGCAACATTTCACATGACTCAAAACGTCTTTGCCGCAGTTTAAATTCTGCAGCCTTGCGATTGTTCTGACACCTCTTTATTGTTCCTTTTAAGTGCAAATGCCTAGGTAGCATCACTATAAATGAAACAGTAGTGTTCACAGATTGCATTCAACGGCTGTTAGAGCTTCCTCTCCTTCATCTGCACAATTTGCATCTATTACAGACTCAGGAATATAGCTTTTGCTGCTTCTCAGTGGCCTCAGAAGGGCACAAGAATCCCCCCCCCCCGCAAAAGAACGGCAGTGAGGCTGATCTTTAAAGCCCTTCCTAGAGGCAGCCCCTCTATGCTGCTTACTGAAGGATGGGAGGAGGGGAAGAGGCTGCTACTGTGAAGACTTTGAAGGACATCACTATGATGTGCAATGCAAGTTCTCTGAATGATCCTGCCTTGTGATACCCACCACAATATTTAAGGTGTTTAACAAGAATTGCTAATAAAGGTGCAGAGCTCTAGTCTGAGCACAGGCATTCAGGGCCTACTGAGCGTGGCCCAGAGGGGTTTTGTACAGTGATTTGTGTGTTAGCCTGTCCCTGGCGTGCAAAAAAGAGATGGGCGAATACATTTTGTACCTGTGAAATTTGCTTTTCTTTCACAGTACAACAGGGAAGAAGAGTGTATAGAGAACAGCCTCTCTTAATTCCCTAATATGAGTTATGTGCTGAGACTCTTTTTTAACAAAATTAACCAGTATGGCCTGAGCTAAAACCCTGTCTGGAAACTGGGCAGTGTTTTCATGCAAAGCAAGACACAATGCAGGAGGTCCTGTGTGTTTGCTTTCAGGTTGCTCAAATCAAGAGAGGACAACCACACTAAATAAATCAAACATACAAAGTGCAGGAGCTGCCTATTTTTTATTTCTGAGAAAATAGTATTTTGATGATTTGACTGCTCCTCTTGGATATGTAAAGAAAGGTTTGCAGATGAGATTCAGAGCCTTTGTCTCTTTCAGGGAAATGTTTGCAATAATTGACAGGTGTAGTCTGAGGTGGCACATTCCAGAAATGAAAATATTAAAAATGTGAGTTGTTTAGGAAAGACACGGTATTTATGTTTAGTACTTGAGTAGACCTAATTTAGGACCTTTAGGTGTGGTACCAATTATAAGCAGGCTAGAGGTGATTGCATACTCAATGTGGTTTTATTATTATTATTATAAGTGTGTAGTTATTACCACACAAGTCCAACATTTCAACAGTCACACTACAGCATGTGATGCCATTGATGTTCAGGTAGAACACACAATTATTGTCCTTTCCGTCATGAGACTCCACTATTGCAATATTCACATCAAACGAAAGCAAAAATACTACTTCTATTATTATTGTTATTTTTCTTTGTTGTGTCTCTCAGGAATCAGAAGATAAGCCAAAGCCAGGAGATGGGAATTCATTTTACTAGGCCACCCTGCTGATCAACTAAAACAATGAGTTACCACACGCTTTATCTCTGTGACAATGCAATGGGATTATATTATTTTATCTTGTTTTACTAGCAAGGCATAATTGTATACAGCCTCTCCATGAAGCACACAAAAAACTGAGACTGGAAATTTGAAAAAAGGAGAGAGGTGTATGGAAATACATTTTCTTCAACTCTGATCAATAGAATGAAAATCTGAAGAATCACTGACACAACATCTTTCATATTCTCATTCTTTTTCGAGATAGAGAACATATTTCACTTACAGAATTGAACTATTACAAACGCAGTTGGAGTCTGCATTATCTGTCCTTTGGATCCCAATCATCGGCTTAAAATCTTGGTCTTTGTCATAGTTTTTTCATTTAAAAGAAAAGAATTAGGTGAGGTCTCTTCAATGACCATAAGAATTTATAAGCAAATACTTCATTTGCATGTCCAGCTTCCACAGAATACAAAGTAAACCTCTCCTCAAACACATAATAGACACATTTTCCTGAAGACAGATATTTGCTTCATATAATATTTTGTTCAATAGTTAAAAAGATAAGATTTTGTCAAATAACCTACAACAAAATCTTGGAAAGCCCTAAGCACTGACTACCTACCTTTCTATTTTAAAATGATATTTTTCTATTACTGCCTTAAACACCTTGCAGCATGACTTCAGTGTCCCACTATAGTACACTATCAAGTGTGGTGCTATTATTCTCCTATAAACTCAAATCAGAGACACAGGAGAGCAAATCACAATGCCTCAACCTTCTACACCAGTCAGTGGCTGTACAGAACACAGATTTTCAACCGCTCTAAACATTCTAGCAATTCATTTCAGCTACCTATCTAGCACAAAATTAATTTATATAACATACTTTGATCCTCCCAATAAACTTATACAAAAGCAGGTTTCCTTCTATTAAGAGAACAGAAAAGCCTTAAAGATGAAGTTACAGCACGATGGTGTTTGTACTCAAAGGAAAGCACCTAGTATTATAACTTACATGAAGCTACTAAGTTCAGAAATTCTGCAAGACCTACACTTGCCATTAAACTCACTTGCTGCCAGCTGCCCCTGCCCAATGACTTAGAAAATGTCCATCATTACTAGAAAAGAGAAGCTGGGTACAGATATCATAGATGATGTAAAACAAACACAGTATTTGTTTATGCAAATGGATAAATTCAGTGGTTTTGTATTCCTCTGAATTTCCCACTAAAACTGAATTTGAAACAAGGTAATTAAATTAGACCACTGGTAGAACTCCAGGAGCTCTACCAGACAAAAGATCCCAATAGCATCATTGATAATTGGTTGCACCTTTCTAGACTTTGCCTTCCAGGGAGGCACATACAGAATAAACAGATGCAAGCAAGAAGATAACCACCTGGCAAAACCTGGATGCAAGAGCACAGTAGCCAGGTAAGTACAACCACCCATGTAGGAGGGGGAGCACAGAAAATGGTTCATCAGGAACAGCTACGAGGCTTTTCAGCCCCACATGGCACCCTTTTCAGCCCCTTGACACCAAACACTACTGGTCTTTCTCTCAAAAGCAGCATTTTTAAAGAAATTGTCACTGTGGCTGCACAGGCAGTGCCAGGATTCACCCCACTCACTTCCTCATGCTTCCCACCACCTGGTGCTGGCAAAGGTCCCTTTGGCCAGCAAGGCACTGGGATTTGTTTCTTCTTGGGGCTCTATTGTAAAGGGTACAATGTGGATCCTTGTCTCCTTAGGTATAATTAAGTGCTTAAGTGGCAGCATGTCATGCTGCAATTTGGTGATCTGAGCTTAGGACCCAAACTAGCCTGAAAGCTCAGAGGGCAGACAGGCAGCACTGCACTGAATAACTGGTGAAAATTGCCAAAGATAACATTAATTCAGGGGATAAATGCACATGAAAAATTTAGAGGGGCCTACCTTCATATCAACTTCATCAGCAATGCTTTAAGGAAAGGATGAAAGGAAACAGCAAGGAAGAAGTCACCAAATTATGTCTGCCACAATAGCACCTCCAATCACTTACAGGTCTCTTACCCAAGATTAGGTTTCATTCTGCCCAGCTTCAGGCAAGGTGGTGTCACTGGAGTACTGTCACCTGCAAAAAAAGCAGAAAATATTTGTAGATTTAAGATACAAACATTACAAGCATTAAAAAAAGTAAAACATGATACGTTTAATCACACCCCTCATCAGAAATGAATCCATATTTATCTAGCAAAAGAAGGATATGGGACATTTTTCTTCCTTGATCAGTGATCTTAGAAGAGTGACAAAATTGTATTGCAGGCAAGGAGGAAAAAAATGGTGACTGAATGAATCCAGAAGCTCAGTTTGGTGGCTGAGAGCAGGTGAAAAACTGATGAATCTTACATAGTAGTGGAAGGGCAGTAATAAAACAAACAAACCAACAAACAAAAAAACCCCAACCAAAACACCAAACCCAAACCAATTAATTTCTAATCTTCAACAATTAGTTATTTGAAGAGAGCATTTTTGCCAACTGCCTTTCTTGATCATGAAAATAAAGGAAGGCTTCCACCACCATTAAAACTAAATTTCTTTCTCATCCAGAGAGAAAGTAGTTGCCTTTGGAGACTGAATAAAACAGGTCTGAATTCTTCCCCTACACTCTATTCTTCCCCAAGCATGAATTCAGAAAGAAAGACAAAGGGGTTATTTTGATTTGCACACCACTGCTTCCTTTCATGCTTTTTTTTCCTTGAAGTGGCATGTGCTCCTTTAAAAGGAGCAGACTCTCAGCTTGCCATGGGACCCCATTGTTTTCTATCTGTGATTGAAATAAATCTCCTGAAATATGTTTGGTTTCTCTTAAATTTCAAAGTGATGGCCAATACTCAGCTGCAAATGGTTTCAAACTGATCTTAGCCACTGCAGATTAAAATTCCCCCATCACTTGCTGTGAAACAAAACACAGTTAAAACCCTCTCATCATCATCTGGGAAATTCTGGTCAAGTTTACTTTCAGCTATCCTCATTAAAATCTGGAGACATTCTGTGGAAATCAACCCAGAGAATGTTAGATTTCCAGGTAAAGAAAGCAAGTTCCCACTGCATGTAGCAAAGTTACTTCAGGATTTCGCATTATGGCTAAGCATGTATTTCCACAAACTGGACTGAGAGCAAAGTGTCCCCGTCCCTACATAATCTTTACATCCACCTTCCTCTCTTACTTTCTCCTCTACTCGCTCCTGGTATTCAGTAACAACTCCAGACTTATTCTTTGTCAAATTAAGCAGACAAGTGTTTCATCACTTTTTTCTTTTTTAAACTTGTTTGTCTTATCTCTGGCTCTCTCTTAAATAAGTGATTTGCGTGCGTCTCAACACCAAGAACTATTTTCTAATCTTTCATACATTTCTGATCTGATCAAAAATATTTTACTTGGAAAAATGATTATGTAATGATTACGGGGGATGAGAGTGTGGAACTGGAGTTACAAATAACTGAGTATTCAAGGAATTCTCTAGCCTAAATTAGCTATAGAAATTTGATTTTAAGCTGAGATAGAAGACATTTAATATTATCAAAGAAAACAAAGTGAACAAAAACTTTGCAGCAAAAAAAACAAAGCTATAAATAAAAGCTTATTTTGAAATTGATACCCAGAGTACTAAAGGAGGAACTAAATCAAGATCACAGCTAAGACAGAGGAGCTCTATTCTTGTATCAGTTTTGATCACTGTGCAGCCTCAAGTAAGAAACTTCCTTAGTATCTAATGAATCAAATTCAGACAGTGATACCATCTTTAAAGAGCTTTGACATCCTCAATCCTAAGTCTTATTATTATGGCATGCCTGGGTCTGTGGCATGGTGTTTTCAAGGAAAAGCTGGTAGTTTCAAGCAGAGAAGTAGCATATGTTCAGTTTAAAATTCAAATGTATTTATAACTGAACTCTAATGGCAATGTCCTTTATTCATTTAACAATTCTGCAACAGGCCACATGAGGCAAGCCTTTTTAAAATGCATTTATTGTTACTGCACAGAGAAAGAGGAGTTAAAAAGTAGCTGAGACTCATCAGGAGTTGCAGTGTACCATAAGGTGGTGAATGCTGCCCTCTGGCTCAGGTTGGCAATGGTCACTTATTTAGAAATGTTCAGTTTTCAGAGTGTGGGGGAGAAAGGAGAGATTGAGGTTCAACAGCTTTCCTTAATACTTTGATGTGTAATAGTTGTATTAAAAGTCTACATGCTTGAAACAGCTACTTTCTTTCATCATCTATCTTGAATGGGCCATATAAAAGAGGCATGTTAGCACTAAACTTACAGGCCTGTGGATGACAGTTTCTTTTACACAGATTTTTTTTTAATAATTCAAGAATAGATATAACTTATTTCAATGTGTTATTTTACAGTTTTAGGCAAGATTTAATACCAAAGGAAAAGCACAGTACTCTTCATCTGTTTATACAGTGAAGGAAAGCTTAGCCCATTTCACTGAAAGATAGTGTGATTGAGATGTGCATGTCTGCAGCTTAACCATAACAGCTTTAGAATTTGCTAAAGATTATGCTAACATTTTTCTGCTGTAGATACACCATTGCTTTTTAAAAAAAATGATGTTTAAACAGATGTTTAAGAAATAAAAGACAATGATTTTACTGCGCTCCTTCTAGAAACTGGGACCATTTCCCCCCTTAAAAGTTACACCTTCCTCTCTACTACCCCACACCCTTAGTTAGTTGGAAATCAGGGGAAGTTCCCCGCACTTATCAAAGTGAGAAGCAATTTCTGTTATGGAAGGTAGATGTAAAATACTGCTCCATTGCCATACTAAATGTGCCTAACCCACAAAAGGCACAAAGCCAACCTGTCCTGCTGGTTGGTCTCTTGCCTGGCAGGTTGATCCTCAGCAAGGAAACATTAGCCCTGATGTCCTTCTGAGTGCAAAGCTTGGTTTTATTTTCCTACCTCCTCCTGCCTAAAAATTCTGTGCTTGAGGAAGTGTTTGAGGAAGCATGGAATAGAATAAAAGGTTACAGGCAACATGCAGGTCCCCTTCAATGTGGTATTTATGATTCTGTGAAACCCAGCCCCATGACTAAGTCCTAAAGCCCATCTTTTTAGAATATGAGCTAGAAGAGAGACTGGATGCTTTTCTCTTGAGATGATAAAATGCAGTGCTCTGAATATGAGACAGTATTTCTCGTATTCAGAACATTTCATTTTGGAATATTGCATTTTGGATAAGAAACAGTACTCTTCCATGCCTAAAGAGAAAATTTTGTTTTGTCTTGAGGGAGAAATTTCAGGATAGCTTTGGGAACAACCATCTCAGAATAAAATTGCAAACAGAAAGAAGATAGAGCTTTTTGTACACTCATAGTATACATTGACATAAAGGTAATTAAAAAAACCAAAACCAAACAACTTTAGTATATTCAAAGAAAAAGGAAACTGTAAGCAAACTTTCAAAGGAAGGATTTTTAGAAGTTACGAATGCAATACATGGATTCAAAAGACCCACGGGAATCTGGTAAGGAGAGCAAAATACACTGAGAAACCTCATAATGTGCTCTCATCTGCACTTAACAGTGAAATTTACACTCAGAATGAGTTTTAAGAATTTTTTTCCTATAAAAATGAGTAAAATCAAGGCAACTTGCAAATCTTCTGGCTCAGGTTTTTATTTCTGAGAAAGGCAAATGTTACACTAACTCCATATCCCTGTAAAAAAGGAGATATACAAAGCTTTTAACATGAAAGATACCTCCTTTGCTTGTTTATTCAGCAGGGGATATCTAGAATCAAATGGAAATTACTGAAAGTGAATCTGAGTACTTCAGGAATAGAACTAGCTATGTGGGAAAATTTGTTTCCATGTCTTTAGCCACTACCATGGCTTCTGAGTAGGAAAGAACCTGTTTTAAGAAAGGTCCGGTAATTAGAACAGACGGGAAGATAGGAAATAATTTTTTTCAGGTTTTGAAACTTGTTGCCCTGCTTTGAGCACATAAAAAGCCTTTCAAAGATCTGCAGAAACAAAATAGTATTAAAACAGTCAAGGACAGTGCAGTGCTAGAAAATCCTTATTTGTACTAATTTACTTCATGAAGTAAGACAAAGGAATAACTAATTCTCAAGGAAGAGTGATGGAAGTCATGTCCTCTTGAGAGTTGGTGCCTTTTCTCACTGATGTTATGTTTCAGAGACAGGAGTGCACAAGTATCTCACAGCTGAAATTTTCAAAAGGATCTGAGTGGCAAGGACCTCAGCTTCTTCCAACCAATTAACCAGAAGACATTCCTATATATTTTTCCATTTACCTGAATAAGAAGCTACGTTGCACAGCAAAAACCCCAAAGCTGTAGCTTCCCTGATGAAAGTGAGAGGACTAGTGCTGGTCACAGTTGACACAGAAGGTACAAAGTGAAAAAGATATGCTATGTAAAAAACCTGCTTCTTGGTGAGTTTGGAAACTGCAGATCTCTCTCATCACCTGTGAATCTTTTCAAAAAGGCTCTTTTGAGGCTTCTAACATCTCACATTTAATTTACATCAGAGCAGAACAAGCCACCACTAGAAAACTACTAGCAAATATAAGATATTTCATTGCAAGAAAGCAGTCAGAATGCTCATGAACTTTATGGGGGTAATTGTTTCACCTCCAGCTTTCAAAATGAACTCTTCTTTCATTAGTTTTAAGTAGCTTCCTATTTTTCTGAGTAATTTTTGCCACAGGAATTTGAACACATTCTCAAATTTAAAAAATTGGAATAGTAAAGCAGACTGTAAGATAAAGAATAATACCTCTGCTACTAAGTAACACTAAAAGTTACAATTAATATGAATTCTAATATGTAAGGCAGCTTCCACTCACAAAATCTAAAACCTGACATAAAAGCAGAGCTCTGAAACAGCTGGGTAGCTTGAATCTGATATAAACTTTATCTTTCAGAAAGATGTGCTGCACATCTCATAGCTAAAGACAGAGATTTAATTTTCAAGCCATAGAGAAGAGAGAACACATAGGGAGAATTCCTCATTACTCTGTCAAGGGAAACTGAGAACATTTGCTTAGACTCCCAATAGGGGTATGAAGACATTTTGAAATTTAGAGGTTAATAATAGTTATTGTAGTCCTTTTATGAGTTTTTTTTTTCAAAACATGCCCAAAATAAAAGAGTTCAAGACTTCAAGTGAGGTTCCAGGGTATGCTTTGAAATGGGAGTAATATGGAAGTAGATGACACTTGCACCATCTAAATTACAAGAAAGGAATTAAAATGAGTTTATATCTAAAGTGAAGAAAAAAATTAAGCTAATCATGTAAATCGGAAGTTATTTATGCATCAATGTCTGGTCAAAAGAATGCAGTAAAAACTAGCTTGCTAACAAAGACTTTGGACTTGAAAGGAAACACCAAGGTCTGTAGGAGAAAGAGGAAAGGATGGAGAGACATTCTCTTTTTACTGTGACATTAGATCTGCAGTGGCCCAGGAACACTTGGCTGAAAATGAAGCACTAGTTTTTTCCAACAAGATGCTAAATGTTGACTGACAGCTAACTGGGTTGAGGAAAAAATTAGAGGAGAATCACATTAAGTATAATAACATAAGGGTAGTTTTCACACTTATAATATCCATCTTAACCATTATCTTTGGATCAGTGTCTAATTAATACTTCTGGACTAGGCCTTGTATGCTGGTAATAATACCTTTCGTATCATTTTCATTTGAATTCTTTTTAATGTTTTCTTTGTCTGGGTTCTCTGCCTTAATGCAAATTAACTTTGCTTTTATGTAATGCCCCTGGCAGAGTTTTTGAGACTCATGGCACAGAGTCATATTACACTAATCCATGGAAAATGTGGAAAACTGCTAAAAGGACAGTGGTATTTTGAGTTTTGTGGTTTGTTTTTTGGCTTTTCTTTGGGTTTTTGGTTTTTTGTTTGTTTGGTTTTTTTTTTGTGGTGGTAGAGGGACACAAACGACACAGAGGGGATGTGTGTTGGACTGGGTTAATTTTGTGTCAAGTCATCCTGCCAAGATTATATGATCTTTAAACTTAGTATCAGTAAAACAGGGATGGGACTTTTGGGATCAGCCAGCAGTTACACTGAATTAGGTATAATGTGAAACTGCACCGTGAGAATGGAAAAGTCACTTCTGGGCATTTTAGAGGGCCGTGAAATGCCCTCCCAGCTTAAGAGAGAGGAATGAGGCTACAGGCCTGTCAGAAGAAAAGACTTTAAAGTGAGGTTGTGTCTGAGGGGAAGGCAAACCCAGTAAGTGTAGACACAGAGTTTGATCCACAGCTCTCTGAAGTCAAATGTTTTAGTTTACGTCAATGGCCTTTGATTAGGCCCAGAGAGAGCTGTAAGATCCAAGGGCTGCCAGGCTTGGTTACAGTCATCAATACTATAAATCCCTGAGAGAGTTTCCTTACTAAACTCTAGGCCTTTTTGCTGCAGGACGCTAACTAAGGGCATGATCCTGAGCAAACTTAGTCCCATCGGCTCCAAAGGCCATAAATTCTTTTGACCATCTTGCAGCACAGATTCTCCAGTTTGCTGTAACTATTTAATACAAGCACCAGAAAGGACAAGAGAATAAGAGACAGTTCCTGGCAAAAAAGAAGCTGTTTCTATTGCTAGAACTGGAGATTTCCCCGAGAGCAGGGTGAGTTAGGAAGGCCCAGCCTGCTGTGAGCTGGTCCCAGGGGCTCATCCATAGGAGCTTTCCCGGTGCAAAGGGGAAGCTGGACTCTTGAGGCTGCCTGAGGGAAGCCTTCAGGTCCATTTTGTACCACTGAGCCCAGCAAGTGGCCCACTAACTTTAACAGTCTATACTAGTTTGTTTCATTTTTATAGCATCTTGTGAAAAAAATCTGATTTTTTTTAGTTATTAAGCCTTTGTGAACTGAGACAAGCTCACATGGAAATCCGTTCTCTTAGAAAACAGAAGTGATCACCCTCCTTGATGCAAGGGCTGATCATAATGTTGTTGTATATTTGGGAAATCCTTATGCAGATCAACCTTGAAGCTCACGCTCTTACTTCCTCAAAGCCCAATTTACATTATTTGGTTGTTTGGGGTTTTTGTTTTGTTGGTTTTCTCTTTTTTAATAAATTTCATAAAGAAATATTTGCAGGATGAACAGAAAATAAATCAACACTAACAGAAAACCAGCAATATGATTCTTTCTTCCTGTTTCTGCAAAAAACCCCATAAAAGCTCAATTGTCCTCTCAGGACACCTTGTAAGTCTTAACAAAAGTCTCTAAAAAGCAACTAAATGAAAGACCAGGGAGTTAGCAGCAGGGCAGATCTATCATAGACAAACCAGACAAAACCCTCTTTCCTTCTGACCATATCTAGGCTTAGTTCTGATCTCCTTACTCACACTGAGTAATAATTCACACCATAACTAGCCCCACCGGAGCTGCTAAAATCACTTGGAGTAAGCCATAAGCCTGTTTGACAAATATCAGTCTGATACACTAAGGCTAAAAATCCTAAAAGCTAATTCAAATATTATTTTTGTAATTATATCGCCTCAAAAAATTATTCTGTTCTTTGTTTTTGTTACTGTGGTGTGTTATCTTCCAAACAAAGACAGGAAGTTTGTAATTTTCTTTTATGTTTTGTTTTTCATCTTAATGTAGAATCCAGCTAGAAAAATAATATTTTGTCTAACCTATAAAATGCAATGAATATACAAAGATATATGAAGAACATGCACCTTTTTGACAGAGATATTAAACCAGGAAAACCTGAGGCCAAGTCTACAGTACAAACTTCTGTCTGAAAAGTACATTAGTCAGCAGTGTAATAGGACACGATCTCAGCCATTAACCCAGGCTGAGCCTACCCAGTGATTAGCCTGACTCAAAGGCCTTACTTATTTACTACATCTTCATGTTGCTTTGCTCACCCATGTGTACGTGACAGTGACACTGCTGAGAGGGAGACTTGCTGTGCTGCTGCAGAAGCGCGCACTGCAGAGTTTTTTCCTACCTTTGTAAACTGATCTCTTCTCTGTGTCTTTCTCAGTAAGCCCTTAGAGAGTTTATCCATGTTTCTAATCACATGAAAGGGAGCCGCTGGAAAGTGTCAAAAGACTACTGACAATCAAGCAAATTTTCCTGAGTTTCACTCTAGCAAGCACCAGTGGAAGCTAATCAGGATCCTTGGGAAGGCTACTCTGTTCTTGCTTAAAATACTGAATTCCTGCTAGTGAGTTCAGCATGGAGATGTGAAGCCTTGGGAAGTCCCGGAGGTGCCAGCAGCACTGTTCAATGAATGCCATTGCACAACACACCCCAGTGGTCCGGCCAAACTCCTCCTCCAGCAGGAAGCCTGGCAACAAGGCACTCAACCAGTTGAACAAAAACTACAAGCTTTGCACCACGCGAGCTATTTGCCAACAAGCAGTAGCCTGCAGGTTGGATACTGTTACCTAGTTATTAATGAATGCTGCTGATTAACCTTTTCAAAGCACTTTGTCCACCACACCTACTGGTGGGAACCTGCAGTGATAATGCTCAGGGAAAGTTGCTGACATCAGACTGACACTGGGGGTAGTGAAAAGGCACCTCAAGAAGTGACAATGACTTTAAGAGTTGGGTATAAACCAGGATAGTTCTTCCAGAGATATTTGGAAAGAACAGGGAAGCCTTTTAAAGCTTTAAAAAAGTAATTAGAGTACAGACTTCACCATAATTTACACTATATCTCAGGCTGCTGTCTTATTATGCCCCAGAATTAAATTTGGCAGAGATTGTGACACCCTTCCCCAGCTATTCTCACCCACGTTTCAAGCCCAAAATTCTTGAAAGTAATGTATTGCATAGACGATGGCATCTAAAGCACTCAGAATGACGTGACAAGTTCCAAAGAATCTGGGGACTTGAAGTCTCTGACAAAAAAAAGTACTTTTGTATCTATAGTTCTTTTAATTTTTAATTTATGTTGTTGTAGTTGTTGTTTTTGTCTGTATTGGTCATTCCTCTAAGCATTTTGAAGCTTAGTTTTCTTTAAAATAAACCAAATAAATAAGAACTCAAGACTCTGGGAAAGGGTCAAGAAATAACACAAATCTAGGGCAAGAACATCAAGAAATACAACATTTTGAAATATAACAAAGTTTGCTCTAAGATATTGGAAGCTGACAATTAAAACAAAAGCACAGGGAATAAGCAAATATGAAGAAACTGTCAATCTTAATAATGAATAGCAATGAAGGAGGCAAAACAAATTCTGAAAGAAAAGCACAGAAAGAAGAACAAATATGAAAGGGAAAAGATTGCACAAAAAGCATATTAAAAGGAGGAAAAAACTCCCAAATTCAATAATATATGTAAGAAAAAAACCCAGCCTCACTTTGGCACGATAAGACTGCTTATGCATACCTTTACCCAGGGTTCTGCAGAACACTTTTTTAAACTGTTGTTTTCTCAGTTTAACAGAACTGTTACTTTTTAAGCTAAAAGCATAGTAAAAAAACCCTAAGAGATATTTCTTGCCTAGATCCTTGCTATGGCTGAGATTTCACATGACAATTGAGCCAGTTGGACAGCTTGCTGCTGTTGATTGGGGAAGCAGCCTCACCCCCCTGCTTTGTTCCTAGCCATGTGGTCTTACTCCTTCCCTTGCTCTGAAGTCGGCACTTGTCTGACACCCCAGTAAAAAATACTCCACTCTCTTAATTAAAAACAATATCTTTTTCTTCTGCAGATATTTTTCTTTGTTTTTAAGAAACATTTGGGAGAGATAGGTGAAACTGCTTAATAGTTCCATGAAATCTTCACCATTAAAATACTCCTGGAGCTAGGGAGATGACAGACATTTGTGTCTTGTGCCTGTTCTGTTCATTCTAATATTACGTATTTCATTTCTCTGAATAAAAATATTCAATGCAGTTCCATTCCCCTCATAAATTTTTTAAAAAAGTTGCAAAGGCACAGGTTATAGCCCCCTGTGCAAACTGCAACAAAAGTGGGATATGAGAACTAAAGCAAGTTTCCCTCTGACTCCCACACTATGAACTGGCACTGCATGAGCATAGATCAAGGCAGGCTATCTGGCATCAGCTACACTGAAGACTGAGAACAGAAAAATTTACAAATCAGTTGCTGTATTCTGCCATCATTTACACTTACAACCTGGTTGACATTCACTGTTTCAGCAGTAGAATTTGGGTTTGTGTATACAGATTAGAAAACAAGGAAAGTCTAAAATGAGATTACTGCTACTATTTAAATAAAGGATCTGGGGTTTTTTTCTCTTCTGTTTTGGGAAGGACAGATTTCTTTTTGAGTGGTCTTATAACGGGATGGAAAAATCTGTGCTCGTGCTATAATCCTCAGACCACAGAAGGATGTCCATTACTTTGCACTAGCCAAAAATTTTTCTTTGGGCAACATTATTGCCAGACACATAAAAAACCCCTGAAAACCCCAAACACAAAAACAAAACACAAACTTATTGCTGAAAACAAAGTTTAGTTTCTAATATTCAGCCCTGATTCTTACTCATAAAAGCAGTTTCATTACTATCTGTGGTACAAACAGGACATGGCAGGGTTCAGGCTATTGAAACCAGAGATTATTCAAAAGTTAACATGTGGTTTTTATTTACAGAAACAGAACAAAAGAGACTCTAATTGAAACGGATCATTTAAATAAACCCAGCACACTGCTTATGCAGATGGTGTATTTATGTAGATACACACGTGCATGCACATGCACACCCAGCCAGGGCTTCCAGTGTTTTCTGGCTTCTGTGTTACACACACGGACCTAGCGGGCCCAAAACTCTTGCTGCATATTCCAGGACTTTCTGGGTATCCAGGCCCCCCAGCACAGATCTGGGAGTCACTAAGCACAAACCTCTGCTCTGCTGTCTCTCAGGGAATTTGTCTGTGTTTCATCAAATACAGCATATCCCTGAGAAATATCTGAAGATATTTGATGAACTGATATTTTCCTGATCATTTCCCTTATTTTTCCTTTTTAAGAGACAGTGGAAATTATTTAGATTGCTTGTTAAAAGAAACAAACACAGGAAATGAAACCGGATGAAAATAATTTCTTAATTTTGAGGGTGCACTGAGGTGGAACAATCCTTACCAAAGATAGCTGAAAATGTAAACACACTGATTTCAATCAAGAGCACTTTTCATAAGAATATTTCACTCACTAGTTGCTGTCGATCCTTTTAGAGATGTGTTACCCATTCTGGAATATACACAAGAGTTCAAGTGTTGCATAATTACACAAAACAGGGCCTATACAAGAATATCCTGTTTTGCTTCCTGTACACTCACTAGGGTGGCTCAGCTGAATCCTTGACAACATCTAGCTCCATGAAGAAAACATCAAGACTCCTTGCTGATAGGAGGTTTTTTACCTAAAGCTTCTCAGCAGTTGGGCTGTTTAGCCCCAATGTGTAAGCAGACAATCACCCTATTGTTTACCTTCTACTCAGAAGGAGCATTACTGGTTTTCCTCACTGTCCACGGTCTCTGTAATCTTAGCAGTCATGTTCACTCAGCAGTAAGTCTAAATATGAGCTTCCCAAAGGAGTTCCAAATCCATGACATAGATTAGTATCACTGTGGTTTGATGCTATCTGTGACAAATTCCACAGTAATTAACATTTTAAACCATGGTCAATACTGAAATTATTTGACAAGGACTCGCTCTAGCCCCCAAATCGTGAGAAATTAACAAATTTAAGGGGTATTATTATGAAGTGAATAGGCTGTGGAGGACAATGTATCTTTCAAAAACCCTGTCAGCATTGCTTCATCTCATTACATATCACTATATCTTTAAAAAAGGAGTGATTCAATTGTGTGATGGTGAATCATGAAACTTCACAAACATTCAAGGAACACACATGCCACTACAAATTAACCATTAGCACTGCATGGTATTCATCCTTTCTGTCACACACTGTGGGAAGCACGCCTTATTAGCATGGAAGCATGGAGCAATAGCATCTCTGTACTTAACATTCGCTTACCTTGGAAAAAAGAGCACACAATTGCAGTCTTAAACAAAAACCCCAATCCTCAAAATGCTGCAGATCTATTCCTTTCCACATTTAATCCTTGGATTTAAAAATTACAAAATTGAATCCTAAATCCTTTTCTTTCCTCTCTTCCAGTTCGCTGTTTTTAACAATGAAATGTACTTTTTGCATTTTTAATCAGCTTTAATCATAAACAAGGCAGGCATCTCAATTGCAGCTATTGCAGGGTTCCGCCTCACACATTTCTTTCTTGGGTTTGAATTTCAATAGTACCCTCAACTGGGGGTCTTCCTAGATCCCAGATGTCGAATTATATGGTCTGTCCTATTCTTCTTAGAGGGGCAATCCCGTTCCCTGTTAAGTTTCACAGGAATCTGAATAGCTATTCTGAAATCACCCATTTCTTCCTTAATTGTATTACAACTGAACTTAATTTTGGTTATTAAGAAATAGTTCTCCCTGACTTAACAGTTTCTTAGAAATTTTTAGAAGTATCTGCTGTCTTTCTTAGTAATATGAAGCCCTCTGTGCAACCCTTAGGAAAAAATAAATCTACATTTAGCATCATTGTTCCTGTTTGAGGTCCTGTGCGGTCTATAAAATCTCAAGAAAGGGGCCCACTTGCCATACCCATCCTACTTACATGCTGTTTTATTTAAGAATCAAGAGTACATTTTACAACCACTTTGCCATGTTAAAAAAGAAAGAAACATAAAAGTGACTTTCAGGGGGAGGGTAGACTTATGTTTTGTTTTACTAGCTTTTTTCAGAGTAAACTTGTAAAATAAAAAGATATAAATGCCAAAGAATTTTGTAAACGCTAATATAGCAGTAAGCCAGAGCCTCCCACTGACCTAGAAGCAGAACTGGTATTTTAAAGGTGCACTGCTTTAATGCACGTTTTATACATATATGTATTTGAAATGTCATTTTCTCTCAAGTGTAACCCAACACTACGGAATCACACACATCTTAGAAATAACTCCTACCCACTCCTTCTTCAAATAGTAACAGAGGCTTGCTGGCAGATAAGGTTAACATTGTGTAAGGTATTTAAACTAGCAGAGCAGTTCAGATATGCAGCAATGCATCATGAAGGCAAGTCATGGCCTTTGGCACCCCTCCTCATATTATTATTAATTACGTATTTCCTCATCTTATGAGTGTTTGAATGGATGTAAAAAATAAACAAGGCTGCTCTGAAGGATATTACAGCCACACTACAGCCTGACATCTTTCTGGGATTAATAAAAGGAGAACCAGTACTACAAGTGAACTTTGGCTTGTATGTCCTCGAGGCAATTTTGTTTTTGGGTAGATTACATGGTCAACTGTTATCTGGATTTGGGAGGGATCATTTCTTTAGAGATACTGAGGACCCTGTTGAGCTACATGGCAGCAATCATAACCTCCCTTGTTCTTACAAAAGAAAAAAATAATCTTTTGAGGCTCGACCATATCAGCAACCCATTGAGTTATTGAATAATTTCAGACTGCTGCAGACTCAGGCACACTCTTAGCATTCATTATGCTATGATTTTAATTTCATAATTTACTTTTAAATCAAAGATCTAAACTCCCTATACTTTTAATAGTTGTATTAGCATCGTATCAGACAAGTTAGCAGCTGAAGTTCATCCAACACTATCTGAACGTGTAAAGTTATCTGAAATTTTGCAGAAGTCTAAGCTCCTAGCTTCAGACACATTCAAAATAACATATCTTTAAGCAATTTTATTTCCCAAGCAGTATGCTTTATTAGCATTATCAAAGGGATGAACTAAACACCCATTGTTCATGCTGTACCAGTTTACAGCAACATCTGCTGGGTAACACAGAGCTGTAATAACAGCAACCCTGACATACTGAAGTGACAGAACAATATGAGACATGGCTATGGGAAGGCAAGGGTTAGATAAGAGGATAAGAGAAGGCTTTCACATCAAAGACTTTGCTTTGCAATGACACCTACCCTTTGCTACTGCCTGTGCCATTGATTTCATGTCCGGGTTGCCAGTTCATCTAGAAGCTTCCCCAGCTTATAAGAGTTTGTATCAGAAACAATAAAGTCAGATGGCAGTTTTGTATGCCTTGGGGGAGAAAGTAGATCCATACTCTGGGGAAAATGATAGAAAAACCAGAATGATTTTACTCTATTCCACAGTCATTTATTATTTCAGCTAGCATTTAGTTTAAGTGCACCTCAGAGTATTCGTACCTCAAATTGGATGGCCAAAATTTCCCTCCTCTCTAAAAAGAAAAAGGTTTAAAAACCCCTTCCCATTAGCAAGTCAATAACAAGAATATTTGGTTTGATTGTCCTGTTGACACAATAGTTGTGGCAGTATTTTTTTTGTCGTTTGTTTGTTTTTTGTGGGGCGTTTTTTCTTGTTGTTGTTGTTGTTTGGTTTTTTTTTTCTTCTTTTGTTGTGGCAGGAGTATCTTTAGGGCAAAATTCTCTGGGAGAAACACTATTAAATACTTAGCCTGGACAAAACCTTCTTGCAGAGGAAATTTCAATTGCTTTTCAGCTGCACTGTGGTTTATTGTTTGTTTTAAATCAGGCCAGAGCCTAAGCTGTATACCATGGTGTCTGTTAAAAAATCATTATGGTGCAATTAAAAACAATGTTTAAAGTGGAATTCCCCCCTCCCCTTTCTCTGTCTAACTGTTGTATGCTTCCTCTGTGCCTTTCATGATTATCTGCACCAGCTCTGGTCAGAAGATACAGCTGTCATGAAACACTCAACAGATGGCAGTGGCTGGGTGATGCTTCATCCATTTTGGGACGCTCTACTGACATTTGAGCTCATGCCTTCTATAAATGCTGTCATGCCCCTGACTCTTTTTAGCCAACACAAGCCTACAATGTGCAGTGACAATATTCATCTTTCCAAACGAATAGAGATAAATTGAAATGCCCTTATGAAATGCAATATAAAATACTTAAATTTAGTGTCCTTTAAAACTTTTAACCATTATAGATAGATATGGCTAGAAAATAGATAGACTGATAAATTGGTAGATGGATCTCCTTTCTTACTGCTGTTTCATCCTTAAGCTATTTTATTTTTATAAGGCTCTTCAGAGATTGATTTAGGTTACAAAGAACAGAAATTTCTCTCCAGTTTTGGGAAACTGCTAGGAACTCGAGTGCTTTGAAAAGAAATTGATTAGCACAACTTCTTTAAAAAGAAACAGCTAAAAGATACAGAGTATTTTTAAGCTTTTCAGGTAGTAAAGGCTGCTTAGTCTTTAATCTTAAATTAAACGTTAAAGCTTATTTCTAGTGCATTATTATTATATACTTAGAGTCAAATTGGAAGACGCACCAGGTTGAGTACTAAAAGACACCAGATTGTCTTTAGGTTTTTTGGGGGGTTAGTTTGTTTTAAAACAGCTTTATAATAGCACCTCCTAATATGATTGTTTGGTATGAAGAGACTGTGACCATCCCTGTTTGTGTCCCACACAGGACACTACCTTTCATGCTTACCAAGGTTCAATCCCAGTCACCGTGGCTCCTGATACAAAAACAAATGAGATAAGAGATGGAGGGAGAAGAGGTGGATAAATTCATGTACTTAATCATAGGGATTAAGAAAGACATCTTGGGAATGGCGAGTCCTGGTATTTTGTCCTGACCTAGGAGTGGTGGCTACATTTTTCTCATGCTGTTTCCAGTGCAACTCATTCTAAATGCAGGATGTTCAGAGACTTTCACTGCAAAGGCAGATGATGTGTTTAATTGCAAATATTTGATCATACTCTTCACTATGAGGCCTATTTTTTCATGTTGTTAAGAACAATGTGCTTTACAAGTAATTTATACCCTAACAGTGATGAAAGAAAATGTATGGTCTATGTTGCTTTGCCAGCAGTCCTTGCTGAACAGCCAGGAGACATTTAACCAGTACTTAAGTAAGCAAGACACACCTTCTGGTGTGATGAAAAGGAAACTGAAGTTAGGGAGTATGATCTAATTCTTCAAGCCTAAACTTATATTTAGCACTGGAAGTATTAGCAGAATGATGCCATGACAGTATGAGGGTACACTGAGAAGTAGGACTCACCTTTTACAGCTCAGCAATAGTTTGTGTCCTATGTGACGTTATGCAAGCTGTTGAGTTCTCATAGAAACTAACTCCACAACAACAAGCACAACTTACTATTTGCTAACACTAGCCATGTTTGCCTACCACAGAACACAGCGGACTGATCTAACTGCTTACATATTTCAAATTAGTCAAAGGACCTTCAGATTGCTGTCTTTTCTGTCAGGTTTAAAGGCAATGACTGGAGACAGGGCAATTTCAGTCACTTTTCATACTGTATTTTTATTACCCTTCAACAGTTAGGATGGTAAGGGAAAGGGACTCTCAGTCTATACCTGAGTCTGTAACTGATCAATAGGATCACAGCCACTTATTTTCAATATAAACTACATGGTCTGCCTCTACAAAAGCTTCATTTATTGAATATTTGATTCCCAAATTGCACCTCTGGAGACAGCAAACTACCAAGAGAATCTAAAGCTGACATCTTAACTTAGCAGTGCCTATTGTTTCATTATTCTTGGGCTTCACAGACAACATCCTTGCTAGATCAGAACAGTCAGATATGGCCAACTAATCTGCACTAAACAATTAATAAGCCTTTAGACCTCAGGGAGCAAGAGGAACATAGAAGGTTCAGGCTTGGCACCATCACCTATATAACTGTATGTCTGAGCATTAGAAATGAAAGAGATGCTAACACTGTAAATCAGAGGGTTAATCTTCTTCCTCAGTACTTAGAAGTCCTCTGGATGCTATTTTCACTACGTACCCACACCAAGACTGCATACAGCGATTCTCATGAATTTCTGCCTTTAAGACAGCACAGTTCTCTGATGCCTCAGCAAGTATCAAAGAATATGTAATATATGCATTTATCATAGTTTCACATCCCATTAAACACTCTCTTATTTAAATACTATTTATCTCATGTTGCAGAAAAGTATGTTCTCTAGCTCTAGCCATATCATTTGCTATTTTGCTGATTTGTGCCATTGCATTCATTATTGAATATATGAAGAGAGTGAAGTAAGAAAGTATGGTTCTTTGCAGCACTGGCTTTTGCATTTAGAGGCTCTTTTGTACCAGTTTCAGACACTTTATGTTACATCAGAAAAAAGGATAAGAATAGAGAAGTAACTATAGCAGGATTTGGAACTCTTGTAAATTCTAAACTTAAGCTATGGAGAAGTCTGCAGTGCATCTGTGTAAGTCTGGATAGTATTACTACTTCGTGAAGCATTTCCCATCTCATATGTTTATCTCACACCGTTTCATGGAGCTATATTAATGAGTGGAACATTACTAGTGGTTATAGTTTCATGCTAAGTTAAAACCTCAAGAACCACCTGTTGCACACTTCATACAAGTAACAGCACAACACTGAGAGTTTTCATATAAATTCTAGCTATAAGTCACCTCATAAGACATTGATTTTCCTTGTAAAAAAGGGTAAGAGCAATCCCTTTCTTTCATATGTGCATGAATTTGCCTTATTTCAGCATCATTAACTTGGGGAGTGGGCATTTCTTAGTTTTCTTGGCTTTTGGAATAGATGAGGTTATAGAAGTTTGAGCTGAGAGCTGTATGGTAATGGTTACTTCTTTTTTTATATAATTCTTGACTATGTAACAATATAAAATGATAAAGGACTGAGAGCAGAAACACTGGAAAAAGCAGTAACAAACACCCTGCAAACACACAAAACAGCAAAGCTGAGCAAAAAAAGTCTTGCTGCAAAGATTCACAAGCCACAGCTGATCTGTTTGAGCACTCTGAGACTACACACAATAGGGAGCTTTCCAGTGCTAATCTGTTGTGACATTTTATAGAAGCTAATTCTTTCAGACAAATAAAGGTCTAGTTTGGAACAATTTTTATTCAGGCCATCAACATCATTCCTGATTTGATGTGATTTTCAAATAGCATATGTTTTTCTGTTTGTGGTCTTCACATCCTGCATAAAAGCAAGATAAAACCAGCAAATTCAGCATTCACAAGAAAGCCAAGATAGCAGGCAGGTACAATTTAACAGATTTTAAGGCAGGACAATCGCATAACAGGGAGAATTCTGAACACAAAGAGTTACCACTTTCTATATATTTGGTATATATATGTCTATTCATACATATGCACACACACTGGGAATTTTAGCATAACACTGTGTTTTATCACTTCTTCAGCTGCCCGTATGCTGATCATCAGTAACTGGCTGAAACCCTAAAAAAAAAAATATGTTGTTTGAGAGGGTTTTTTTGTGTGGCTTGAGGCTTAAGTAGTAGCCCTTCTGTCAGTGTTTCACTATGTTATTCTGAAGAGCAGCTCTTTGCATGTAAGGAGGCATACACTGGTGATTTAGGCAGGCCTACACAGTACAGTACTATTACTCAGCTGATAGTTAATGATTTCCCATTTAATACAGTTCATTTTTCATAACCCAGGGTTCAAACAGAAGCAGCTGCTATTAGGGATGTAACGATATTGAACTTCAGACCAAAGGCATAGGAGAGCTCCTTTTATAGCTCTAGCTACTGGACCCATCTGGCTCTTCACTTAAGTACTGCAAATGAAGGAGAGAAACACTTTGCTTCCCATCAGCGAGGTCCTGAACAGAATACACAATTATTCAGAATAAAGGCTTTCCAGTAAAAACTAGCTGCATTAACAACACATTCCCAAACTTTTGTGGATGAAAACAATTTAATCCACTTTATTATCTAAAGAACACCGATGAAATTAGAAGCATATAATAAAGTGAAATCATACTTCGAATAAATTTAATACCAACAGCCCCCAAGTCTGATCATGAGGAAACTGGGTCAGTGTTTCTAAACCATTTTCTGGAAATGAAAGATTAATTTTTTATTTACTTCCCCTTTGAAACAAGAAGGGGATAGAAAAAAAAGAGAGTTTTTAGATTTATAAGACACAGCAGAACCTCATGTATGTTCTCCTTCTGGTAGGAAACTTTCATTATTGAGGCATGAGACTTGCTGTTCCCCAATAGCCCAGCTCTGAGTGCTTTAAGTAAAGTAGTATTCCCCTTTTCCAGCAAACGCTAATGAAATGCAAGCCTTTAGATTTACTTTACATTTTTGCTTCCATCACTTTGAGGGAGACAGCCTTCAAGTGCTAGAAATGTTATCAAACTGCTTACTTTTAAAAAAAAAATCTTTTAAATAAAAATCCTTTCCTTGTGCAATAATCTTCTATTTTGATTTCTGTTGTGGAAATCTGACAGAAAGTAGATTATGACAGAACTACATTTACCTCCAATTTCTATCAACATCTGTAAATTAGGATTTGCAAGAAAAGAAGTGGATTATGTACTTTCATTACAATTACAGGACTACAGAACAACAACTGTTGCCTAGTTATGAGTATAGCTAATCCTTTCATTGCCCACAGTGGACAAAAAAAATTTTCATACCTTAAATGTAGAAGTAGGTGTCTTTTGTTATTGGCAGTTTTAAAGCAGATGTATCCAAGCACAATGCAATTTTAAAATAGAGGAATCTATGTCAGGACTGACATGCTTATTATAGAAATCGTTCTCAATATTGACTATAGTTTTGGTGTTATAATTTTTACTTTTGAAATCTCTTAAGGACATGTAACAGCAAGCATTGCTAGAATTTATATCCACATGCCAAAAATCAGATAAGGATGGGTTCTCCATTCCTTGTTATACCCAATATTATTATCATTCTAGAACACTGGGAAAAGTGGAGTCAATTCACCTCCCTTTTCCATAAACTCCCAGTTTTCAGTCCTTCCTTTTCCCCCAAGAATACTAACTCCAAATTGCATCATTTCACTGAGATATAAAAAATTATAAGAGAAATTTATAAGAAACTTGGAAAGAGCTTTGCTAGATCTAACGTTTATTTCTCAACTATCAGAATATCTTTTTGAAGTCTGGGTTGATTCTCAAAGACACAACCTCCAAGTGTTGATTTCCCTTAAAAGTTAAACAGGATAACCACATACAACTCCTTGCCAAGCTTTATCAGTTTTATATTTCCAAAATCAGGTTATGTTAAACTTGGCCTTTTCCCTTGTATTTTGTAAGCATCTCCCTCTCCTTTTTTTCCCTTAAACTTCATCCTTCAAGCACACATACAAATGAACAATTGGGGAACCAATGTTTTTTCTTCAAAGAGATACTACCTAATAAATATTCCATTTAATGCCACATAAGTTTATGAAGTTTTATTCAGCATCCTTTTTGGTTTTTCCTCTGGTAGCTTCCAAAACTCAGATGTTCTTAAAATGCTTTTTCTTTGTGTGAATAGCATTTTTCACTGGATAGCTGTGGTAAAAGAAGTACTTATATTTGCCAGTGTTTGTAAACAAGGACTGCAGAAGAAAGCAGAGCCTCTTCTCCTCCCTGCTGCTTCTTGGCATCCCAAGGGTCTTACACAGCCAATCCTTCCATGCAAGATGAACAGCTTAATTTCTGCTTCATAGTTAGCCTTGTCCAAAACTTCACAACCTGCTCAAGTGATCCCTAGCTCTTGAAGCACCTCAAGTCTGGAGGCATTTTCCAGTTAGGCAGCAGAAGTCCACAAATGTCAGAAGTGTTGTGGTTTTTTCTTACACAGGGCAGACAGTGCTGGGAGTCCACACAGGGAATTGTGATCTTTCAGATTTCTAGTCAGGGAATTAATGAAGTTCCTTACAAAGGAACTGAAGTACCCTGATACCCTAAAGATTTCTAAATGTTCCTTATGGAGAAGGACTCCCAAGTTCTGAATCCACAAATCCTTCTGATTCAGCAAAACACCTTCTCAGGACATACCCAACACCTTTGTCCAGGGTTCACAGAGCCCTAGTTGCTCTGTGAACACAACTGCTTCGTTCATGGGAATTTTGGTATTTTCCACATTTTGCTTTCCATGATTAAGTACCTTCAAGTTGGATTTTTGAAGTAGATTGTTCCCAGTTTCACATCTAGATGGGCCTAGTAGATTTATATGTAAGAAGTTACTTTAAAGGGGAATAACAGGTTTATATACAAATTATAGACTGATTATAACAGTCACCAAAACCAAGTCAAGGCTGAGGTCTATTTATGTTGTCCTCAGCACACATAGAGAGCAACTTAAAAGAAGAGAGCTTAATGTCTCATATATAGGGAGTAAAAAGGCTGAAACTATTGGACAAGAACAGGAAGAAAAGTGCCACAGGGATAGAAATAGTTTTGCTTTTAAGAGCCTAGACATTTAATTCCAGAAGAAGAATCAAGGTTGCAAATGCCATCTGCTGTATAGTACTCACAACCGGGATTAGCTGTTGCAAACCGAGACATAAATACATCCCTATAACACAGTGAGTAGGTGTGAGCCGGGAGAGAGCATCTCAGCATTAAGTCACCTGGTTTGATACACATACCAACTGCCACCCTGTGACCAGGACTGCATATGCCATTTATCAGGAACTCCTCCTATGCACATTTCATTGACATAAGTATGGACTCGTTTTTGTGATAGTGGCAGATGCTAAAGAAAGTGGGAGAAAAGAGAGAGAATATTCCACAGGCACACAGGATATGAGCCTGGCAGAATAACAAATTCAGCCCCCAATTTTCCCCTTTTAAATTCTGTGACCTTTCAGAAGAAAGAGGCAGGCCAGGAGAACCTGGCAGGCCAGGCAGTCTACATGCATAGGCCCGACCTATCTATGACAGAATAATTTATCTCTTACCGTACTCGAATTCTTCTTCAGACACCTTTTCATTTGCTAATGTATTTGTTGTGTTGATTAAATAGTTTTGTAGTTGTAAGAGAGACGCTGTCACACTTCACGACCCTGCTGCACTGACACCAATGTGTGGGCAGACAAATATGAGTCATTCCTTCCTGCATACTCAAGTCTAGCTCACTCTTCACTAACGTCTGAGCATTTCTTGAACCTTTCAGTACTCTTGTGATGTGTTTTATTTTTGCCAGTTGCATCAGCTCTAAATTATCCAAGTCTGATTTCTCTGCCTCTATTTGAAGTTCTTAGAACCTACTCCTAAGAACCATCCACCCGTTCTTAGCAACATTCATGACATTTGCCCACCAAATATATATTAATATAAACTCACAGACTAAGCTATTATTTTCTCCCCATGAAAACAAAATAAAATTACTAGGCCACCATACATAATGTAAAGCCTTTCTAGAGACTTTGTCAAGACAAACTCTGTGCACTCAGATTTCATTAAAAATAATTTTTCATTAAGGAATATGTGATTTAGTAAGACTGTTAAGTGATATAGTTTCGATTTTTTTAAAATAGAGCCTCTGAATATTGACCAACACACTAATACATTAGTAAATACATATAGCATAGTTTTATAAAGAACTACATCTTGTTAGCATTGTTTTCTCAAACTTTTAATAACATTTCAATCAGGACTTTGCCCACTGCTTCCCTACTTCTTCCTTTATTTTTCTACAATTAGATATTAAACACAAGAACTAGAACTCCTAGAATTACAAGACAAGGAGCATGCTTTCCCATTTTCTAGGAGAAAAAATGAGTCCTGAAATAAGCTCAAAGTCTTCATATAAGCATTGCCCAAAGAACATAGTTTCTTAAAATTTATATGTGCTAAGGTTTCACCCAAATTAACTATCTATGTGCTAATTTATGCAAAGATTATAATCAAAAGAGAATTTTATTGGTATTATACTCAAAAAAAGTAAAGACAGACAAAATGGTGTTTAACATCCTAACATTAAGATATACCCTCCTCCCTTCCAATAAATTTATTTTCCCAAATAGTAACTACTGTAAGTTTCTGGTACTTCTCAGGGAAATGAAATTGCTCTATAGTAACATTTCTTGGAAGCAAAAGGGAAAATAAGGGTATTAAATTTTTTTGGCAATGCCATCTCTTCAGACTGACTATTTGAATCTTCACTCTAAAATGTGGCTTTTGGTAAAAACAATCTGATATCTCAGTTTCCATAGAAGACCTCAGTTCTGTTGTTATCTCCTCCAAATATTAAAATCGACCCACGACCTCAATAACAAAAGTACGGACATTGGAAGAGAAGAGGATCATAATTAAAACTGACTGTGGGGGAAAAAAGTGTGTGTTCCTAATTACACTTATGCAAAGTATTTACAGGCTGAACAGAAGACATACTTGTCTGCTTCATATCAGATTGTTTCTAAGGAAGAAGCTACAAATATTTGTTTGGCAACCACTTATTTTGTAATGAGGTCAGCATGTTCACTTCATTTGTTTTTCTCGTTGCAATAGTTAGTCCCACACCTTCAACTAAAGGCCAAAGACTATTATTCCACAGTATTAGTAAGAAGATTATGAAAATACAGAACAGAGGTTGCTTAAGACCATAATATGATGGAAAAAGGCATTTGACAACACTGAAACTTAAAAGATTTATAGCTACTGGTAAGTATTTTATTACACACAAGAAATACTCCGTAAATATATGTAAATTACTTAGAATAGCTGTATTTGTAATAATTTACATTTAAACTGGCATTTCTCATGTGTTACCTACAGCAGATAATAACTAGTATTGTTTCATTATACTTACGAGCATAGTGCTTTGGGAAGAGTTTAGTTTGTTTTGTTTCATATATACAAATTCATGTTACTAATAACTCAGGAGGTGTCCTTCCTCAGTGCTCGATGGACAATGACTTGCTTATCATGTGCATTTTGACTGAGGAATGTCATTTGTGCAGAGGAAATTGAATGCAACAATTTTTATCTCTAGCTGACAAAGTGTTACCTTGGAAATACTGCAATTTAATAAATGCATTATTGGTCAGTAGCGACCGGATAAAAGCAGTACAGTCAGGCAGGCTTTCAGATGCAACATGAACGGGAGAATGGGGAAACCAAAACCAACTCAGAAGACTTTTTCCACTCCTTGAGTACGAGGTGTCAACATCAATATGATGATCGTAGGAAGTTCTTTCTATTTGTGATTGAATAACAGCGATACTTCTTCCTTTATTTAGGGTCCTTTCATCTTTTTAGATCAAATGCTTTATAGGGTTTAGATGAAGATTACTCCCTCATATCCACCTATCACTGACATGCAGTCAGCCTCTGGGATGCCAGTGAAGAGTGCCAGTAGTGCCAAATAGCTGTTTCCAGAAGGGGAAGTAAAAAAGAATTAATCCAGCTGAAACTACAGGGGAACAGCAGAAAGGACAACATAATGACCCAAAATGGAACTTGGCCAAGATACCAGGCTTAACAATCACGCAAGGAGCTGAGCAACTGTTACAGTTTAGTTTCGTGTCTCATCAGCCACACTAAACCCAGCCAAAACATCACTGCTGAGCCCTGTGCTGATGAACTCATTTAGTCCTCCTCTTGCTTCTCTAAGTGGCAAGAGGTGTCATCTATTAATTTGCCAACAGCCCCGACTGCAACACCCAAGTCTCTATTGTTCTCCTTTCCAAGCCACGCACAGCCCAGTTTACTTAATAGAGGATGACAAAGTCGCAAGGCAGTATGGCTAAAGAGACAGGCATTCGAGAGGATAATGATCTGTCAGCAGGGTTGTGGCAAAAGGAATTTACATGAAGATTAATCAATGTTTACAGCTCTTCTCATTTATGAGAACAAGCTGCTGTTTCTACCTGCTACCAATTCTATGATTATGACAAAAAAAAAAGAAAAAGAAAAAAGAAAAAAGAAAATGAGGTTTGCTTTTTAGCTGAGGGGTGGGAATATTGTTCTATATGCACTGCAAATGCCAGTTTCAGTAGGTATAAATTCATAGTTATTCTTTAGTGGGGGACTAATGTTTAGCAGACACCACATGCATCATTTACACACTGCTTGAAAGCAATTGCAAATTATGGTAAACTTATCTGAGAGAAAAAAAACAAACACCACCAAAACCCCAAAGACCCAAAAAACCATGCTCACAATTTGCCTCCATGAGTTACAACAGCTTTCATGATTAATGGTGGTTTGAGAACTGAAAAATCACTCCTTTCAGGGTTTCTGTAATTCAAAAAAACAAGCAAGTGTGTATTTTTAAGAGGCAACACAAAATTAGAGGTGATATGACAGAACATGCAGTAAGATCTGTAAAAAGTAGGCTATGAGGAACTTCTTAATAACCTGAAAACTGGAACATGAGTTAAAAAAATGAACTTATTGATTTCTACATCATATTTACAAGAGCTGGTGTTGTGAAATATGAATTATAGCTTTCTATGCCAGGGGAAGCCCTGAGCCCCAATGGAATCCACCCTAATGAGAACAAGTGGGTGAATGCTGCTCGCTTCACTCAGTCATTACCCAGTAAGGATGATAGGTTTACACTCTGTGTCTGCCTAATGAGAGTAACTCTCACTTCTACCTGTCTCAGTCTTTCTTGGCCACAGCACGCAGGTAGGTGGCAGCGCAGATATAAACCTTGCTGGCTTCATCCTTCCCTCCTCCTACCATGAAGGAGGCTCTGCACCCCATACCAACCTCAGGGTGGAACAAATCCACGATAACCCAATTACAGGTGATAAAGTTACTCTAGATCTGCACTTTCATTAAGCTTTCATTAAGACAGGAATCTCTATTAGGACAAGCCAGCATCAAATGGGACTGATTTGGCATAGGCTTAATAGGCAGATTCACCAGTTGGCAATTTGTGTTTTCTTCTCTCATGGGGGTTGCAGTGCCTGGTTAGGACGGTGGCTTCCCAGTGCCTCTGGGGAATGCCTGCAAGCCTCACCCGGCTGCTTCTCAAAGGAGCAGCCTCTTTGCCCGCCCTTCCCTGTGATGAACTCCTCTGCAAACATGGAGTCAGGGCAAAACAATGGCAAGTGACAGTGACTGAACTGTATAAACATGTTGACAACTGATTAAGCAAAAATAAAACAAGACTCAAATAGCTCTTCTGCATAATTCCCGATTTGCATAACCAAAAGGGTGGCAAGACTCCAGCCACCTTTCATTTCCTGCAGCAGCCAGAATAATGCAGTTTGGAGTGCTCCTTTGCCAACAGGAATTTCAGAACTCCACAGGGCATAAGAGAGCCTTGCAGCCGGCCACTGAGACAGCAAAACCTCCTGTCATGGTCACAGAGGGGCAGCAGGGTTTTGTTGAAGCTGCTCCTCAGGAGACTCACAGGAGCACAAGCAGGCTAAAGGCCACAACAACAGGCAGCAGAGACACCACATATTAGAGACCTGAACAGGAGACAAACGGCAGTGCCCAGCCACAGTCAGCACTTCATCTAGGAAATTACCTCAGCTAAAAGGAGAACACATCCCAAGGTGTAATAAAGCAAAAACGCATGTCTCTTGCTAGACAAAAATCAGTGAACCACTAACCCCAAACTGAGAGGTTATTGAGATTATCTAATACTGTTCTGTGGTCTCTAAAGCATTTCTACATTTTGGGCAGTAATTGTCAGCTGTGTTCCAACAAAACCAAAGCTGGAGAGGATTTCATCACTTTGCCTTGACTATGAACTGGTTTGAGCTGTGCTTCTTTGGTTTGTTTTTTTTTTGTTTTGTTTTACATTATAATTTCTAAATGATCCAATATAGAAATTAATGCTCCTTTAACAATAAAAACAATGCCAGCAAGGTCAATATTGTGGAATTACTGCAATTGGAATAGACTCTTGCTGTCAAGACAGGAGTGCTGCAGGTTGCTTACAAAGCCACCAGGTTGTATTTATGCAGAGGTTAGACTGATGCTTATTGGAAGGCAGAATTTTAACTCTTTTAACATATAGGTCCAAATAAGCTCAGCGAAAATACAACCATTTTTCAGGGTGTGCAGATGCATGTACCATTTGGCCAAAGCCACCTTCCTCCTCTAAATCTCCCTGAAGCTGTTTAGGAAACTCAATTTAATGGAGTATTATTGAAAACTGTTAAAGTGGTGATCTCTTTCCTATACAGTAGTTGGAAAACATGCTGGCTAATACCGTAGCCACAAAATACATTTAGAACAGGCCACTTCCTGATGCTCCTAACATAGGCACTACAGTAGAAGAGTTTGCAAGGTCGCAACAGTATAGCAGTCTTGATTAATTAAGTTCTTCTGGACAATTACTGAAGGACTTTTTAATTGTTTGTTTGTTTGTAGAGAGGATCTTGCTTTCATCCATAATTACAAGACCTCCTTTATGTGAGAAAAAGAGAATTTGGTTGAGCTTTCTTCCTCAGCCAGAGGCAATGTGCTGTAGTAATCCTCTCCTTTTAGCTTTCTGAAAACCGAGATGTCACAGCTTGCCTCCTCCCCACGTCTACTCAGCCGGACCAGATATTGAAACAAAGCTAAAAATAGTATTGGAGCGTCTACTCCCAATCTGCACAGGCTGCTTTGTTTCCAGGTTGCTGCTTTTTTTAGGAATTCTGCTAAAATTTAGGATCAGGTCAGTTGTATTCAAAGTGCTTTGGTTGACCCTTCTTCTCAACAGTGGCTTATGCTGCCCTTTCCCTGTACACACCCTCCCCTAACTCCTGCACCCTAGTCTCCGGGGCTCAGCTGCTGCCACAAAGAGCTGTCTATCCCCACTCCTTGTGCAGTGAGTTCCATAAAACCAACCCTGGATTTGCTTAGCTGAACGTTTCCCCCTCCTCCTCTCCCCCAAAGCTCTTAGTACAGTTTACCAGCCTTCCCCAGCTGGTTGCCTGTACTGTCAGTATTATCCCCTGAAAGCACCCATGATCTAGTGCACTTCAGATTTCCCTTGGCTACTAATTTCTGAGGAAGGATACTCTGCAGGGGTATCACTTTTTCATTATCCCACCTCAGCTGTCCTGAGGAGCCTGGACTTCCTTGGAAGCAGGAAACACAGACTGCCTGAAGGTTTTGTGCATCTGCATAAACACCACAACTTCCTCAAGGTCAGCACAGATGCCACCATATGCAAGGAGGGGTTCTAACAACTCAGGAAACAGCATTTGGCTGCCTGTGAGTCCACTGTGTTTTCTCCTAAACCACGCCATTCTTTGGTTGGTCTCCTATCCCTTGCTGCTGCTTCCACAATTGGTCAGAATAAAGTGTCCCCTGGGATCACAGACTCCAACCCTGCTCCCTGCCAAATCCAAGCCAACAACTCTCAAAAAGAAAGGTAGCGGGAAACAAGATATAGAGGGAGTGAAGCAATGGTTAATGCAGTTCCTTGCAACTTCCTGTATCCCCTTCTTGACAGGTTCCAGGTCCTCAGAGGATGCTTTTGCCCTACTTCTATGGTTCATTGTCAGTTCTTAGAAACTGAGTGTTAGAGCCCCTGCAGTAATTCAAATAAAGCTATGAGATTATGGCAGTGATGACTCATCACTGAGGTAATGAAGACGTTTCCATGAGAGCCATGAAATATATCCAAGATTTCCAGTTTATGGCTAGCATGAAAGACCAGTATTTCTGATTGAAAGACAAGCTGATAATTCAAAATAATTGAGGAAAATTACTTAACTATCAAGAGACAACTTCACCAAGTGTTTTTATCAGTGGTCTGTCAGTTCCTGAAGAACAGCCACTAACAGTGAGGTAAGAGCTTGAGATAAGGCAAACCCCACATACAACCCCCAATGCAATAAGGTCCTGAATTCAGCACACCTATCTAGTGATGAGGGTTTTCTTCCTCCAGATTTCTGAGGTAAATGCACATTATCAGTGTCTATGCTGACACTTTGGAGTTTTTTACATTTAACTGGCATGAAATCTTTGGAGTCCAGCTTTCTTATCTCTATTATACAAATGTGGTAAAGAAACTGACAGCAGATCTCTAACAGCCAAATAAGTATGACCAGTTGAAATGATTAGATTTCTATGTTCTTTAAAAAGCAGAGTTATTACAGGAACTTCATTTAGGTTTTTTTTAAGGAAAGAAAACCCTCTTAAGCCATGAAAATACCTGTTACTATTGAGCAAAGTGAAGAATTTATTTGGACTGTAAATAACATATTGACTTTTTTTACCTTTTTTTTTTTTTACTACTTTTATTCTATATTTCAGAGATGAGAAAGTGAAATAATTGGAAATTCTTGATTTGCTAGGATATACCCCTTCTGTCTTAGACACCAACTGAATTTGGTGGATGTTTATACATCCACAAACACTTATTTCACTTTTGGATTTTACTTTGACTGAAGAAGATATACAACCCGTAATACAGTTTGTTGTGGCTTGACATATCACATAGATGAATACTTTGATCTGCATTAGCTAACCCTGGAACAAATTATTGAAAGTTATGCTGACTTTGATACTCTGCCTTTATATCTTCACCACTGACTTGAAGTTATTCATAGAAAGCCCTTGGATAATATGATAGATTGTACATGAATTCAGCCCAGAATCATTTTGAAGGCAGTAATGACAAAAGAAGGCTGTCCTAATCCTGGACTTTTTTTTATTAAAGAAAACTATTATCCAGTTTTTTCTTGCTGTCAAAACAACAGTGGAATAAATCACGCAAAGATGAAGTTTGGCTGTACATGTAGCAGTATACATTTATTGACCACAGAGAAAAATCTGAATCTAAACACTCCTGTCTTATTAAACTCACAATAAATCACCTTGTTGATAACTTAGGCAATTGTATATGATTATTAATAAAATGGCTAAATATTTAGTCTAACCAGAAACTGAAGACACAGATTCCAATGTAACTACAGGCAAAAGGCATTGGGCAATCTTTGAATTGCATCTTTTAGGAGAGGCAGCCCAAGGAGAAAGAAGGGAAGGAGATTTGAGACATCTTACAACAAGCTGTTTGTATTTTCCTAGTACAGAACTAAGGCAGCCCTCTTAAATTTACAGCAGCTCTTGAGGATCTTAAAAGGAAGTTTACCACACCTCTGTGGCCCAGGACATCATTGCAAACACCCATCATACCATTAGTCCCAGGCTAAGAAAAGGAAAAATGCATCTTTTGTCCCACTCCAAACCTTTACTCTGAGAATACCATTCAGGGCTTTGTGAGCAGAAGAGAATTTTCATAAAAACAGGAAAAAAAAAATAGCCAGATCATCTAAAAGACTATCTTCTTGTAAGGAAGAGTCCACACAGAGGTACAGTTTGAACTGTTTAAGTTCAGGCATCAGAATATTAATTATATGAAAAATTAAATTTAGCCAAATGACATCATAAAAAACTCCAAAAATGTGAATTCTTTCATCTACAGAGAAAAACAATAAATTTGAGAAATTGTTTCTTTTGTTGAGAACATACCACCCCAATCCATCCAGAACAAGTACCTTCACAGCAAACAGTGCAAGGGATAGAAAATGCAGGTCCTTTTTCTCTCAGATTTCTCAAAGAAGAAAATAATGAGGCACAGGAAGACAGATTTATGGTGTTTCATGAGACAGCGTTCTCTTTCTGCATCTCTTAAATTTGCTTTACTTCTACGAACAATAAAAAGTCACTGAAGAGTTGACAAAAGGTTGCTCACCAGATACACAGAATTAATCAAAGAACAGGGTAGAGGACTGGATTTCAAGGAACATAGTTTTACTCTGGCCTTTTTTGTCAGTTATTACACCTCTCTGTGCCTCAGTTTCCTTGTCTATAAATAGGATTAAGTCTTAGACTGCCATTTCATGTCCAGGGAATGTAAAGTGCTATCATGTTCACGTTCTAAATGGAAGAAAGTTTTGACCTTTAAATACAAGTCTTCAGAAAAAAGAAACAAAGACAATTGTCTGTTTATTTGAAAACAGACACTTTATACCTTTAAAATCCCAATAAAAATACAGAATCAAAGCCTGGTTTTGATACATGTGTGGTATTACAATCCCTTGTTGCTGATAGTACTTCTTAATGTTAAGAGCCTGGTGGCTAACTTATGTTTCCTCTGGGTGCGTTCCCATATTCCTCTCCACTTTGGGAGGCAGGCTCTTGTTGCTGCTCAGATATGTATCCCACATCTTGTAATCATTAATGTACTCAGGGGAAAAGGAGGGGGCAAGAGGACGTTGTTTCAAAGTATGTTTCTGCCCAATTCATTTTGGCTTAATTTGAAGACCAAAGCAGAGCTCTATTGAAGCACGTCCTTCCTCAGTCATTTATCATGCTTCCCCTTCCCCACTACTGAGCTCAGACACTAAGCAGTAATAATACAGCTTTGGGTAGATTAGAGAGTAATTTCTCTGCTCATTCTTACTCTAATTTTTGTTTAGATTTTGAAACTTTCTTATTGTTACAATGTCAGTGGATTGGCAACATAAAGGTAACAGCAGAATTATTAAATTTTACCTGCCAGCTAAGTGTACAGAAAGAATATTCCACTAATAGCTTTAAAGAGCAGGCAAGAATCTAACTCAAATCTTCCCAGTATGGGGAAGGAGTAATAAAAGAAAAAAACCCAAGAATTTCCATCCCTAGGATGATGGGATAGAATCAGTGCCAGCCAGTCCAGACCTGATAAGGGTAATGGACAAAGCAGCAATTTTCCCACACCCCCCCACTCCCTGAAACCACTTTTTTTTCAGTGACAAGTCTGGTTTTCAGGGGCTCTGGGACAGACAAATAGAAGAAAGGCCTTGGCTAATTCTCCTTCCTCTGGCAATCTTCTGCCCTAAGCAACCATCTAGTTTGATTTTATGGCTCTGGCCCTAGGAGTAACTACACTGGGAAGGGATGAGAATGTGGCAGGTTAAGATTTTCACAGCTGGTGCCCAAATACATGACAGGAAAACTTCAGAGAAGTGGGGGGCTACCAGAACTAGGGCACTAAACCAGACAGACCTTTTGGTGTCTCATTCTGCAGTTATGAGGGCAGCTCCTGGGCTGATGGTGTCAATCTGTTCCCCCCAGCCTTGCTCTGTTTGCTCTGGGCAACACACATCTCTGTAAACAGCTGTAGTCCTCTCATTAGGCAGAAATATTGTTTAGCAGTGAGACTTAAAATATCAAAGGAATTATCCTTTTAAGAAGACCAGCTCGTCCCTCTCTCTAAAACCAATGCACTGCAAAGGCCTATTGTAAAAATTCTTGTTGAATGGGGCCTCTGTGCTCATTTGTCCATAAATAGGCTTCTTTTTCTTCCCTGGTATGATGTGTTTATGCCAGTAACATGAAATATCATCAATAAATAAACCAGAGGGAAAAAATTAAGAGTCTTTTAAATTAAACCAGAAAGATTTTACTGATTGCTTATACACTGTGCATGGTGCCCAGAAAACAGGCAACTACCTGCAGAACATGTCTACTCTGAATATGTAGTTATTAGAACTCATTTTATTTGTGCATTTTACTACCTGAGTGACTGATAATTGATTCTTCTATCTTATGCTAGCAGGTTTTTAGAAACTGTAACTGCATTCTTCCCATAAAATGTCTTGAATATTTCCTCATATGGAGAATTTAATATTTTAGATAAAAATCACAGCAATTATTAAGACAACAGGCTAACATTTCTCCAAATATGATCTTAACTCATGATAATTTGAGGAATCTCCCTCTCTATTTTTGTGTTCACAGTTTGTGCCAGATCCTCACTGTGTAGCGAAACTTGCTAGTGTTGGACTGTGTTCATTCCAAACACAGAATGAAACAAAGCAATAGATTTGTGGAATTGCACTACTACCCATTGAAGCTACTCCCAACTCTCTGTCACTGTCTGGTACTACTAACACAGCAGACAGCTGCCCAACCCCCTTTTCCTTTTTCTTCCTGCTGTTAAGCTACACCTATCTGTAGATCATCGAGTCTTTCTGGACTTGTAAAAAGATTTGTGCCAGACTATGTTTCTTGGCTTCAACGGTTAGCTTCCTTTCCAGAATATACATGCTGCTTTACACATACTTCTATTACTGACATCATGAGAATACATGTCTACTATGTTTAAATTTGGGTGTTAACCTGATTTTGCTTCTTCCATATGTGGGTGATGTGAGACTAAGAAAGCAAATTAAGCAGCTGTTACCTGCTTGAACCACTTCCCCCCACCCTTTCACAGGGGAAGTGATAATCATCTGAAACAGCAGGCAGCCTCCAGTCCAGGACAGTTTTCCAGAAATCTGAGTTTCCATGTATTTGAATCATATCACTAATGCAATCATATTGACTTTGCATTTTATTAAGTGATTAAAATATTACTAGACACAAAAATAGCGCCCACCCAACTTTGCTTGATTCTCAGTTGGACATATTAAGAAGCAAGTTTTCAGAAGTAACTATTAACAGTTGTAGGTTCTTGCTGAGTTCTGTCTCATCAGGACTAAATAACAGATATTTCCAAATGTCAAACACACAAGACATAGGGTGGTCCCTATTAATCAGGGCACATTTAAAACTATTACTGTTGCTCCCTCTGAACTTCTTGGGCTATGAGAGTTTCTAAAAAATGGTCGGAAATAAGCAGTACCTTGTATAAATCCACACTCTACTGAGCGAAACCAGATGAGGACTCAGACATTCAAACAGAAGATCCTGGTGTTCTCAATGAGCCATATGGGAAGGTTTATTTAGTTTATTTCTATTCAACACTCTCTCCATACAGACTATTTCTAAGGATCTCACTACATTTGCCTAGACTGGGAAGCTGGAATTGGATTTAGCTCCCAGAATGGGCCTTTTATTTATCACATTCTGCAACCACAAGAGTCCAACCCATTTATTTCCCAGACCACATGATTTATGGGATCAAGCCTAGATCAGCCAGTGGAAGACCAAACTCCCACTTTTTGCAAGAGAAGACTATCATTCTGTACAATCAGAATTTATTAAAAGGAGGAGATATTTTTCTTACTGTCCTTTGGAAAGTTACTCCATGAACATTAAGAACATAGGCAATTTGGCTGTTTACAGGCAAACAAAGCTATTTCTATGGCCATGATTAGACAATATGAAATGCTCAACAGCAAAAGTGGTTTAAATTTTCTGTCATCCTTTTATCAATCTTCCCATTTCCCAGCTCTTTATTGTAAAAATATGGTGTCAAAAAATCTAGATCAGTTCCCAGCTTCAATTCTCTCATGCTGATACTGGTACAGCTGAGAAAAAGCCTGCAAGGGCATAAACAGAGAGCAAAGAATAGCTAAAAACTGTTTACACTGCTATGGACTCCAAAGATTTCATATCAAAGTGCAGCCTAAATTTAACTTCTTATCCTGGCTCTAATCTGAACCAGCCACCCTTCTTGTGTCTGCAAAATTACTCAGGAAATGTCTGAGATTAAATTTACTCCCACATAATTCTCTGACTCTCCAGCTCGCTCTGGGACAAGAGACATGTAAGAGCAGCCCTTTTGACAGTATTTTAACATTTCTTTCTCCGGTAAATTGTTGCAGTGGGAGGTAGCAGAAGCATATGAAAACAAGAAAGACTGTTTAAAAGGAAACCAAATTCTTCCGATATATCTGAAATTAGCAGGTGAGTACTGGTTTAAGTCTTGGATTAATTCTGCTCTGCCCTGCATTAACACCCAGGATTTTCCTTTTACATGTACCACCTCGCCTGGTGAATACCTGATTCCTCAAACTAAGCAAAAAAAAATCAGTAATTCATTAACTTGTTTTCATGAATTTTGTGGGGAGGAAAAGAATTTCATAGCAAAGTATAATATGAAATATTAATTCAAAATATTAGTATTATGATGAAATTAGGTTGCTGTTTGAAGATTGATGCTATGGTTCCACTATCCATAATATAGGCTTTTTATGGTAGGTTACCTAAGGACTGTGGAATAACACAGATGAATAGGGTATTAGAAGCGAGCAGGATCTCAAATATAAAATGGATTATGGTAGGACTGAATGTTTGTGGTTCCCAGGCTATTGGCTGTAGTACAATCCAGGAATAAACTCAGCCAGTGCTAGCTGTGTTACGGTACACCTTTTTTTTTTACCAAGAAAAGACCAGTGGAAACTCAGTTTGAATTCAAACAAATTTAAATTTTTACCCATTTCAGATCTTGTCACAAAGATAGAAAACATGTCAGAGAGCAACATGTAATCTTGGAAGCGTTACAGTTCAGGCAATATTGACCATGAGATGAGGTAGCTCTTCACACAATTTAATGGAAAGCATGGGAGTCACAGTTCAAAGAACCATGTTTGAAAGAATAACATTAGATAATTCTTCCTAGCTATAATTATTGTACTGAATCTCAGTTAAATCAGCTTTTTCACCAGGTATGCAACATCCCTCTTTCTCTGTGTCAATCCCTCCCTGCTCCCCTCAATTAAAAAAAAAAAAGCCAACACAGAAGTATTTCTCTAAAGTCCCAAATCCTGCAGCTTTAGAAGACCTTTGTTTCATCCTTCTTTGTATTACAAACTCAAAGGCAGAACTAATAAAAAGAAATCAAACAAGATGATGCTATCTGTTTCCCACTGGACTTAGAAGTACTTCAAGTCAACCACAGACCCACATCACATTACTGGGCAAGGCATCTCAAATAACAGACTCCTCTAGGGAGGACAGAATAAGTCTTCTGTTGCAAATTTACCTCCTGCTTATTTAATGCAGACTGCTAAACCCAAATATGCCCCTTTTTGGAATGTGGGATTAGTTCTGAAATGCCACTCTAATACAGATAATTCTTTCTTGCCTCCTTGAGGGTTTATCTGCCAGGCTAGATGCTTGGTTAGCATTCAGCTGATCTTCTGGCACTTGTGAGTAGAAGTTGGTGAAAATAGATGAGACTGGGTTGCAGAGGAGTCCTAGGGGAAAAAAGTATTACTGAATGGCATGTGAAAACTCAATTAAATATATGCCCAATCATTTTCAGCATATGAAAAGAAAACCCGAAGCCAAATGCATGAACTCCAGTTCTCTAGAACTATCAAACTTTTGTGTCAGCTATGTCTGCTTTCCATATATGAATCCTCAAGTCCCCCACCCTAAGAGAAACCAGACAGTACCAATCCAGAGATAATGACTGAAGTCAGCATGCAGATAATGTGCTGATAAACTGATCAACACTGTATGGCTTAGATTTTATCATCATCAAGCAAGCAACTAGGTAGAAACATAAAGATCTACAATGTAATAGCAATAATATTGATGTCTTCCAAATAAGGACTGTTTATCCAGATATTGAGAGATACTCCTCTTATTTGGGGGTTGAAATACTCATAATGTGTTGGTGTACCTTTGGGGTTGACTTTCTGGTAAGACTTGCAATTTTTTTCCATTAAAACAACATCATTTTGCTATAATAATTTGACTACATAATGCTGTCCTGACACTCATATGCTAACTATTTAGAAATGAAACAGTATTAAAATATTGCATGCATTTATCCAGTATCCATGCACAGGTCCTTTGAGCCAGCAGTTATTTACAAAAGCAAAAGAACATCACATTAATTAGTTCTGGAAGCTATCCATTTTCATACTAATAACTGTACCAAACATAATATTATGTTCTATTAGGAAATATTTGATAGACATGTACTTTCTGAAGAGTTAGAAAGAGGCTATTAAGTGATTTTATTTGTAAAAACCCTGATAGCTAGAAAGAAAGTAAAATATTCTGATACTTATGTGTCATGAATGGCTTTTAAAAAGCCTGGAAAAATAATCCTTGACTGAATTTTTGAAAAATACATCTTTTAGTTTGTACTTTCAGTTCAATTGTACAAATATTATTTTCCAATAATTAAAGGCACTATGGAAAGTTATTTCCAAAACTTGTAGCTGCTTATATTACATGCACAGATCCAAGTTTCTAATTCACATCTGAAAGTAAATCTTGCCTTAACGGCTCTTGTATAAAGAAAAATCAACTACTCTGATTGTAGCTTTTACACATCTGAACCAATCAAGAGAATAACTACACGACCTTAACTTTGTCTATAGGACAGAGCACATCTAAACCCCTTCTACAAGAGTATCAAGAGCTAACCAAAGCCCTGTCTCTCTCTAAGCCCAGATTTTTTAACAGGTTGCATATGTGAAAATCCAAAGTCAGACCATGTACCATCTACTGCTCCTCTGAAAATTAGCAAAGCCTTTGAGAAAGTTGACCTTAATCTTTTACAGTCGCTCTTTATGAAGTCAATAAATGGTAACGCTTGCACTTCTACTGCAAACACTGAAGCACCTATAAATCATGATAAGAAGCATCATTTTACTATAATCATATAACAACTGACAAGAAAATCTCATTAATATTTTGATGTTGTCATTGCCATTTCTGATCCTTGGTGAAACAGGTGGCCAAGTTCTGTTCTAAATAAGCAAATTTCTTCTCAAGCTTTAGGTGCTGGATGCACAGCCCCACCCTTGCAACCAGCAGAGAGCTCTTGCTGCAGGTGGTGCTCCCCATGCCTCGCACCCATCCCAGCCTGCTGCTCCCCCCAAAAGGAGCCAGGGTGGCAGCACTGGGGGTGCTCCTCCCAAAGGCACTGCCAAAGTTCAAGGGCAGCAGGACGTGGCTTGGAGACATGTGGAAAGCCTGAAGAGCTGAGAACTGGCACATGGTTTCTGTCACTGGAATGGATGATGAAAAAACAATAAAAATACATAAAGTGAAGCACTTCACTGAAACCCAGGACTGTTTCCGCCCTCAAGAATGGTTTTAAGGAAAATTCCTGTTTTGGTTTAGTTAAAATCTGGTTTTAGCTATTTAAATGGAACAGTCTTTGAAGGTCTTAATCTCATTTATAATAATTTAAGACTATTTAGACATTGAAAAACCTTTGCATATCATAAGAAGCCATGCTGATTCATTCTCTAAATGTCATAGACAGTACCAGATAAACACTTTGTTTATAAAATAAGCTGTAGAAGATGTTTTCATGTAGTAGTGTCTTTAGTAAGTGGAGTCATATGAGAAATTGCGTGATAATTTCCAATTCCAGTCCTTGTTAGCACGTCCATTTCAGCTGTAAGTGTGGGTTGTGTTTGGGTTCCCCCCCCACCCTTGCACTTCTATTTTCTTGTTTATCTCCTTAGTGCCAGAATTAGGTCTGTAGCATGAGTAATAGAACATGGCAATTGTTGATTTAATATTAAAGGAGTGACTTCACTTTTAAAAACATAAAAAGAAAACAGTTTTATGATAGACCAAGGAAGAAAAATCATAGTTAATAAAACCACAATATGATTTTAATACCTTCAAAGGCATCTGTAAAATAGCTAGTGTCATTTAAAAAAGACTTTTGAAAGACTTGTGCCACAACATTGCTGAAGCCATCAATTTAAAACATATTTACATGTAAAGCATAGATCAACTTTCTCAAAGAAACTGTTTTTCTTTTTTAAAGGAAAATAAAATCCTGCATTATCTAACAAGACACGATCAAAGAGGTCACTATTACAAGTTACAGAAACATTCCCTTTTCGTAGGAAATTGACAGCAGTGACTTCAGTCTACTTAGTGTGCAAGAGCATGTTAATGAACAGTGATACTCTGAAGGTCTGTGTCACAGATAATATGGATGAAAATACTACTCAGACAAGATTGAGGTATTTTTCCTTAAAGATGATTTTTTTCTTTTTTAAACAGCATGGGAGAGACTAATCTAATGGCTTAAGCTTTAACAAACAGCACTTCCTCCTGTCCCATAACTTCTGCTAATGTGCCAAAGAACAACTTCTATCACATCATTTGCCCAAAAAAATCCCCCAAAACTTCAATTAAAGTCATATATTCTAGAGACCAGCTAAATATACAGAAATATTATTAACTTATAGTCTTTGTTGTTTCTGGCAGGAATTGTACAAGCGGTGTCTGAACCACTTCATTTCACACAGAATAAAGGAAGTTAGGTATTCCTTTTTTTAGCAGGTCAAAGTACAGATAATATTGAGAATAACTTCTTGGTACCATTTGGTGTGCAGAAGATGTTGCATAACCAATGACACCTCCACTTTGAGGAAATCATCCAGTAAGTCTGAACAACCTTCTATTCATCAGTATTGTAACAGCAATGGTCACAGTAATAACGGGATTGGAAAAATTTAGAATACGTAACTCCAGTATGAAGCCTGGTCCAATCCTTCCTACAAGATATATATTCTGCCCTTGAATTATACACATTTTAGCGATGCTTTATTTAATGTATTTTTCTTCCATGCACTTTCTCTGACAGTTCCCTTCTCCCTCCACTCTCCACCCTTTATTGGAAATAAAAATCAATTTAGCCTGCCTATGCCCTTCTCTTGGAGAAAAACAAACATTCCCACATGCATCCCTTCTTTCCTGACCTTCTTCTTCCCTGCTTCATACCGAAACAGAAAAAAAAAAAAAAAAAAAACAAAAAACCAACCCAGGCACACGGCTTTTCACAACCGTGAAAAGTGAACTGGCACTTTAGAATATGCTCATCCACGAAGGAAAACTGCTTTCAGGGTTAGAACAATAGTTTCAGTACAGTGATGGATATATTCTACCAGACAGAAGACACATTTGAATGCTTTGCAGAAAAAAATTGTTCAGTCCCAAATGGATACAAGATTCAAGTAACAGAACAATTTGCTACTCTCAAGAAAATCCTGCGTTTGACATGGGAGGTGGCACATTTTGCTTTCCCTTCATCTGTGACCTTTATATAAGGTATATAAGCACTATAAAAAGATTCAGTTGAATGCATTAGTGCTTTCTTTCAAAGATTGCCATAATCTCTTTTATTTACTTTTTAAAATAAAAAAAAATCCAGTGGCAACCATTCTATCAGGTAGTAAATTACTGTCTGAAAGTAGATAGCGAAATAAATACTATTGTTGCTTTGGAACATCTGGCATCTTATCTGAGATGCCTTCTGCTTTTGTAAATCCTCAGTTCAGCATCTCATTCTGCAAAGAATGAATGTTAGCTGCAAACTTTTAAATAATTATTCCACATTGTGGCTTCTTACATTCCCAGAAATAGTTAGTGCAATTATTCTTGGTCTCAAAATACACAGCTATGGTAAATTTACTCTTGGTTTCTCCTTTTGATCCTTCTGTATCTACAACACTTATGTTTTAAAACGACTCTGTATTACTTCTCCTGGAGGGGAAAAAAAAAAAAGGTGTGAGAGGCTCATAAGCTACTTCATATTGTAGGTGAGAACCAAATCTACCACTACAGCTCTTCCCATACAGCAGTGTTGACAGTACCAGCTGTTATTGCAATAACTACTGTTGCAATAAAGCCATTTCTTCAAATTAGAAGATGCTTACACTGCAGAATGATCATTTTCTCTTGTATATGAGCAACAGGAAACCTCCACAGTAACTACAGATCCAGCCTGGCAAAGGTTTTGCTGAGTGTTGAAATGACTCCCTCAAAGCTCTAGGTTTACAGTCCACTGTCCAAATCCAGCAGACCACTGATGGTGAAAGAAGTTTTTAAAAAAATTAAAGAAAAATTTATTATTAAATATGATTAAATACTGGTCTTATTACATTTTAATTCCTATTCAAAATAATACTGTGACACTTATGAGAGAATCATATTGCAAGTCTTATAAAAAGTCTTGTACCTCTGTCATCTTGGAGCATATCACACAGAAACTAAAAACATCTTAAAGAGTAAAAAAGCTGCAAAATGTGAATAGCTTAAGGTATAGGATTTCTACATAGCTGCAAACATTGAAATCCACAAGACTTTTGAACATACGTGTTTCCATAATTTCAGGGCTCTAGTGTTCACATTTAATGCTCCAAGTACATTCAGATGACTCTTGAAGCCATTTTTTTTTCGCTGTCCCTGTGCGTGTAATTCCAAGAGCAGAAGGAGCTGGCTGCACGGTATTGCCAAGTCTCATCAGTACTCAGAGTTGAGACAGTTTGGGCAACCAGAGGCTCCCCAGCAAATTGCTGGCAAGAGAGCTCAAAAACAGGTAGGAACCTGTGTTCTACCAACTTTATTTTTTTCCTGCTGAAAACCAAGAGTGAGACTTGTTACAGACTCTCTCAGAGGTTTTCTCCAATACTTAAATCCTTCATAACATCCCAAACTAAGTGTTGTTGACTGGAAGAGACTGTGAGATTGAGGAGCTGAGACAGTTTCAACACAAGGGTATTTGTGTAGGAGCAAATAACAGCACAGACTACTCCTGTTTTTATATGGTTAGAGCCCAAACTAACTGCAGTACTTCTGCAGGCTGGGCCAAATCTGAGCCCAAATTTGTCATGGTAATTATTAGCTGATCATTGTTACCTTCTGCTGTAATCATCATGCTTGCAATATACTGGGAATTTCTGGCTACATTTATAAACATAAATGTGTGTTTTTACAAGATGTATTGCTGGGTTTAAAGCCTGAGTGGCTTTTTATTGACATTTTGGTGTTATTTACTCCTCTTTCCTTGATGGTGCAAGGCAGAGTTCTTATCACTTGGTATTTTATGAAAATTATATGCAGTGCATTTTTTCTTTACACAAAACTATTAACCCAACAATACTAGTGGCAGGAAAATCTTTGTGCCAAACACAATTGACTATAGCGTTCTTGACTCATTGCCAAAATCCAAAAAAAAGTGCATTTCAAGCTTAAATACCAAAAAAAGGATGGCTTTGAGGCTGAAAAAGATGCTGACAATCAAGTCCTGACACCACATAAGCTGAAGCATCACTGAATGTTAACTAGAAATTTATGAGTACATGTGTATCTATTCAGAACTTACAATATCTGAAGAGAATTAAAAAAAATTAAACTATTAAAAATACAGTTTGAAACAACAGCAAAATATTTTGCCACAAACTTGGAAAGAAAAATGCAACACTTTGTTACTACACAAGAATAAACACAGCTATACAGACAGGGAGAGACCACAGACCAGATCACCACCAATGGATCACCACCTCTCTCTCACAGGGAGGAGAAGTAGCTATCTTTAACCACAGCCCAGGACTGCAACTAGCATCTCCTTAGCCTTCCAGTATGAGCAGAGACACAAAGCTTTCAGTAGATCAAGCCATCTACCTCTAATCCCACCAAATATATATACATATATATATGTGTGTGTATGTATATATATGTAAATATAAAATAATCAGCAAATTAGGTACTTTTTCTTCTGAAGAGATAATTAAGTTGGTATCCATTGATATTACATAATAACAGGGAAAATTTATTACCATTTACTGCACCCTAGCAGAGATTCTTTGTGGCCTTTAAATGCATGTTCATCTAACAAGTGTTAATTTATGGGAAGTCAGGAAATGTAACCTGGTCTTCCATTTCACTGTGAGTTTTACAGCTAAGGTTTCCTAAGGGAATTTTGTGTCAAAATCATGTTCTGGCCAAGTACCACACCTGTGGATAAGCCAGGAGCTGGTGAGATGGAGAGAGAAAAAGAAGTCATCAAAAAAATGTTTTATCATTGGTCCTTATACATAAGGCATTACTCGCTTTTACTCCCCCACAGCTCAAAAACTGCACAACCTCAGCAGAGGAATTAACTACTTTGGCATTCCAGCTGTCAGTGTCTCCAGAGGAAGGCACCTTTTTTTTTTCAGCAGTCCCAAAGCAATGCAGATTTGAACACCCCTTCTCGAGTCACTCCTGAAGTACCTGTACATTGTTTTGTGAAATGGAGGCCTTTCCTGAATAAAAACACCCTAGAGGTGTTGAACATAAGCTATCCTACAGGCTTTATAAATATTAATTTACTCAGCCATATAAACTCCCTGAAAGAATTTTTAATCGCCCTGAAACAGCACAAATCAGGCAGAATCCAGGTGCTCTGTGAACTTCTGGCTCAGTATTCTTGCCAGAGTCACATATCACTGCTACATGTGAGTCATAAAGAGAACTGCAGCTCCCTTTTTGGTCAAAACAGGAAGAAACAAGGAAACAAACAAACAAGGAAACAAACAAGCACCTGCTGAAACAGACTTCATGCTCACTATCAGTCTACCCAAGAATACATCCCATCTTGGCTTATTTCCCTGGGAACACTGCTTGTTGTCAGATTTTGGTTTGGGGTTTTTTTTGTTGTTGTTTTTTTTTTTTTTTGGCGGGGGGTGGTTGTTAGTTTGTTTGGGGTTTTTTTGTTTGCTTGTTTTGTTTATTTTAAATTTTTTTTATGATAGTACAGTTCAGACTTGCTGACGTCAATCTCTATGTGCCTTGTGTTTGAAATTGTTTAGATGCTCTGAAAAGAATACAGCCCACCAGCCAGAGACACTAAATACACAGACCTACCAGATAACTGTGTCACACACTGGGCCATAACACACCCCAAACATTTGGATTGTATCTGCATAGTTTAGTCTCCCTTCTTTCTTCAGTGCAAAATTCACCCTGGGTTATTTGCTCCATCTTAATGCTGCTTCTCTAGGGAAACAAGCTGCAGTCACTCATCTCCAGGCTATACAGGACCACTGGAAAGGCAGTCAAATTGTGGGGTTATTTACACCACTGTAGGGCTACATATTGCAGTGTATTTCAACATCTGAAAATTCTGCCACTGTTTTTCATATCAGCTGCATTCATAGGCAACTTCTCCATGTAAACTTTAAGAAGCTGGTGATGTTCTGCTGCTTCTTTTTTCAATAGACCACTAAATAGTTGAATTAGTTCCCCAAGAGTTTTCGTTATTTCCAAAGCTACTCAAAATCCAAAACAATCATACAAATGCTCTGGTAAAGACTATACTCTTATAATTTGTTTAGAGTGTTAATACATGCTATAAAGAGAATACTGGGTTCAGGTGAAATCAGTGATACAAGAATTCCACTTATTCCTGAGAGGTCTGCACAATGAGATGACACATTGCAGTACCACACGAAGAGGTACTGCATCACAGAAATGTGCTAAATGCTGCTGTTGGGCTCTCTTCCCCTCCTTAGTAACAAAACCCTTGAGCACCTCAAGGCCAATTGTAACTGATAGGGAAGATGTGTGCTAATGTCTTTACAAACAATTCCATGAGTGAAAGTTCGGTGTTAAGGCCTTTGAAATGGGTCTTAATGTCTCTACTAACTTTGGGCAGCAGGTTTGTTACAGAGCTCAGTCTGACTCCTGAAACAGACAAATAGGTCCGCCCAAGCCTGAGTTTCTGAACTTTGGAGTAAAATAGTAGGGTCAAGCGGGGAATATGTGGTAGGTGGTTTGGGAAGGCTGTACCTTCCTGGTACCTCAGCCAGTAGGGAAAGGAAGAGGGCAACATGCGGCCAGGAGTTTGTGATAAAAGGAGGCTGCGCCCTCCAAAACCTCGAGAGAGAAAACCCCACGGATGTGTGCCCGGGTGGACTCTCTCCCTTTATTCTTATAAACTTGCAGGACTCCTCTGTCTCCTTTTTGGACACTGGCTTTTCATAGCGTGATTTTCTGTACATAACGAATCATCATTTTGATCTTGAGCAAACATGGATCTGAAATTCCAGGTAGTTCCCCTTCTGCCACTTCAGAAATAAAAACAAGGTCTACAATACAAAACAATCGTTTGGGAAAAAAATATTTCAAATTGTGCCGCTGAAAGAAAAAAAAAATGCTAGTTTTTAGCTTTGTGTGATTTGCTACACATGAGAGCTAAAAGGTATGAAAAGTGAAAATTATTAGTAATAAAATATATGGCCTGCTCTACTACAGCAGGGAAACAAACATCATAAGAACATTGGTGGCTTATGTTCAGCAATCTTTTTTCATTTGGAGCTGAAAATTATCTATCCCTCTTCTCTCTTTTAAGTTACCAGTAGTACATTTCCATCTTCAACAATGAGGGCCAAACTTTACAATTACTTTTTATGCCTGCCTGCTTTTTTTTTCCTCAGCTTTCCAAAAAATATTTTTTTTTTTTTTCCCTTGCAAGGGAAGAGTGAACCCCAACACTAAACAGCACCTTCAGCTGTGTGACTCGGCCGGCCAGGTGGGAATGCCAGCCTCGGGCAGACCCTCTGGAAAGAGGGAAAACTGAGAGACGAGGAAAGTGAAGAACACAACTGATTTTAGCGAAGTGAATGACAGAGGAAGGGAAACCAAAACTAATGGAAGCAGGTCCCTAAATTTAAATTTCAATCAGGAAAAGAATCTGTGGGGAAAAAAGTGCTGTCCTTTACGCAAATTAGTTCTGTCACAGGACAAGAATTAAGCAGACAAAGCCTGTTGCACAGCCACCTTCAGCACCTCCTCTAATACCTTTCAAGAGACGGTTTTACACATGAAAAACACCGAGTTTGCTCTTAAACCACGCGTATTCCCAAGCAGTGACACCCGCCCGCCTCCCCTCCCAAGGCAGGCTGCTTCCCCCCCTCGGGCGCACAGCAGCCATTTTGCAGCCTCGAGTCACTCCAGATCACTCTCCTTCAAACGCTTTTCCCAGCCTGGGGCTCGGACATTACACCCAAAGTAAGAGGAAAAAGGAACACGGCACAAACTCACTCATCGCCATGGAAACAGCCAAGCACCAGGGCCAAGCACAGGGGAGACCTGCAACCCAAACGCAGCTGGAGCACGGCTCCTCCTCGGCACTCCTGAGTGCTGCCCACTCCCAACTCCTCCTATGCCATTGAGGCTGAGGAAGGAAGAGACATTTTCCAGCGGGGTCTCTTGTAAAATGTTTTCTGTGGCTGCCCCTGGCAGATGCTGTTTATAAAATGCCTCATCCCTAAAGTCATAATCTTACCTTAAAGCCTCTTGCTCTCTCTGACAAATTTATGCTAAACTGGATTGTGGTTAATACAGCTCAGGTTCTGTGAGTTGTTTTGCTTTCTTGTCTCTAGGGTTGGTTTATCCTTCATATTTCCCTTTTCTAATGCAGCCACATAGAGGAAGACATTATCATTTCTTTTGCAGTAATCTCCCCAAACTCTTTCCTTCGTCTCTTTCCTTTGTCAGTATGCTGCACGTTTTTGTCATTTAATAGGTTAGATTCTTCTTTTTTTTCTGTTTTGGTTTGCTGCTCCTAGACTTCATATTTTACATCATGTACGCTAAACTTTGTTTCTGTTTACTGGCCCAGACATTTAGGAGATGCCTCTATCTCTGAAGCAGGATATGTAGGTCCTCATTACATAAGGCTGCTGGCTAGTAAAATGTCAAACATTAAAATTAAGTTGTTTTTACTGCTTTGGCAAGCCCACCTAGATGCATTTTTCTGCATTTAAGTAGCTTACCAACAGCATAACCTATGTTTTAGTAACTGAGTGATACAGAAACATCTGCTACCTGAAGAGGTGAGGGGAGGCATGTGCAGAGCCAGCTCTACCAGCCTATGCTTAAAGCTTTGCTTGATGAAAGTTAACTGCCACTTACCACTCGATTACATCTGATTCATGGAAGTCAGTCAGCAGAAGTCTGTGTGTGCTAGAAAAATGTAGACCTACATTTTGGTTAACATGCAAACAAACAATAACACCAAAGCTGGGCATGCTAACAGACACAAGACATCGAGATTGACAGCTTGAATAAGTTTCAGACTCACACTGATACTTTGCTTTCACTCAAAACTCTGCTTACAAACTGCTCTTTAAAGTGTAATCTCAATCAAATTTTTCACTGCTAGATTTAAGACAGTCTCTCTGACTGTGGTCTCTACCAGCACTGCTAAGGGTTTGCCAGTTACTGCCAGTGATGGTGATAAACTTTAAAGGTGCTGCCACTTGCTCAGTGATCCATCAAGGCATTATGAAAGTACTTAATCTGATACACAGTAAATCCATAGCAAAAAAACCCTCCTAACATCAGTGAGCCTCCCTACGATGAATAAAGATAAGCATGTGTAGGGGTCAGGTAAAATCCATGTTACCTTAGTATGTTCCAAAGACAGACAATGAGCTGTGTGATAATTCGTGGGGGCTACAGCAAGAGTTTACATCCAAATATTTTGAATCCTGAAAGAATATTCATCCTGGTTTAAATGTGTGTAGTACAAAGAGAGACACAAAACATAGTACTTCTGGACTTAGACAGCCTTTAAGGAGTGCAGTGGGCGTTAGCTCCTGCACTGTTTCTGAGGTGAGAACAAAAAGACTCTTCTGTTGCTTTAACTCTTGGCTTTCACAGTGAGGTGGTAACCAAAGGGCTGGGGAGCCAGCTGGCTCTTTTTTCTCTGCAGGTAATTTTGTGGAGCAGAGGGGAGAGTGCTGGCTTTCCCCAGCCACTGTGGTCCTGCAGGGGAGGCTGGATGCTCATGGAGCAAAAGGAGCTCTTCTCACATTTTTCTTCTTCCAGTTCCTCCTCCTATTGTTGTACTCTTTTCTTGCTCTATTACATATCTTTGAAATACTTCAGCGGTTTATGGTATCACAGGACTTTCTTATTATTAGTGTTGTAAATAGTTGAAATGGTCATCATGTGTTCAGGCCTGAAAGAATGTAAATCAAAATATCCCTTTTCTTACCTCCTTATTTTCTTTCAAGAATTGTGAAGCTATGGGCTTCTGTTAGAGTAAAAATAATATTTATTACAACACAAAATGAGAAGATTCCAAACAATTATAGTAGGACCATCCCATGCTTTTATCTGTAAACTCTTCTCTTTCTTGCCTACTGAATGTGAATGGCCGTCTCAGCTGATGACAAAAAGTATCACTAGGACAATGTCCAAGTTTAGGTCACTCTGCAAATTCAGAGTTTCTCATCCACCCCGTATTCCTTCAAAAAATCAAACTGCCTGAATGAGCTGAGTTGCTAAAAGAAGAGATAAGGAGTTGGTCTGTAGATCATTATGTTGCCATTCTGAAGGTCAGTTATGGATTTTGACAGACAAAATACGCATGGAAAAAGCATAATTGAGAATTGAAGTCTGATGGAGTGTTTTCATTTCGTTCTTTGTGATTCCAAGAGCTTTCCATACTTGTTCCCTTTTGTCTTTGAAGTGTCAACCCAGTTCAAAATGGGCTCTGGGACTTCAAGGGACTGACAACCTGATGTGACAAGTTCCACATACAATTAAAAAGATATATTGACATGTGCAATCTCTTCTGTGTGTGAAAATAGGGATTTAACAGTAAATAATGAAATGTGTTTAGTGTTTTAGGAGATTCTCTTTCCATCAGCTGCTTGGGAGATTGAAAAGGACTGTGAAAAGCAAGGAAAGAAGGCAAGACAAACAAATGTTTCACAGTGCTCAAAGTCACAAGCAGCTATGCTGATGCCATGTTGAAAGTATTTCAGCCAGAAAACCTTCCCCCACCTTATTCTCCCAGCTGCATTTTGTCTTGTGAAGGAGAAGTTTACTCTACAAGTTATCAGAAAAGCAAACAAACAAGGAAGTTTACACAAAAATCAAGGGGAATGGAATGATAGGACAATGACAGAAAACAACAAAAGCAAGGAAATACACAGATAAATGTTAAATGCACCCTCTGGACCCTTCCATTTGTTTTACAACAGCTAATTTAAAAGACTCCTCCTTCCTTACTTTCAGGATGCCTCCTGCTGTGTCAAGGTTTGAAGGCATTCAATACTATTTACTTTTAGTACTTGGTGTGGATTTCACCAGCACTAATGGATGCACATTAGGGGTGGGAGAAGACTCTTCGCAAAACCTCTGTGGACAGGACAGAAGCTGACCTGGTGGAAAAATCTATGATCCTGTTTTTAAGACTCAATTTTACCACAAAATTCCTGCACAGACCTGGATTATATACTTCATCTTTTTTTGCTTAAGCTCCCTATCTCCATAGCAGCAAGATAATACTTTTGCTTGGTCTTTGTGGGTGAGATTTTCAGTATCACTGAGAATTAGCTTGAAACAGAGAGTAAAATCTCCCTGGATTTTAGCAGGAGGATATTATTTGTATGCTTTCATTTGTATGCTCAGGTTTTCCCCAACTGTCTGTCTGGATCATAAGTGCTTTGGGTCAGAGATATTCAGTGTATGTATTTCAGTTGTGTTAACCCTAATTCACACAGCAGAGCTCTGATTTTGGATGGGCACACCAAGCACCAGTGAATAACAGTAATTGAGTGGGGAGTGTGGGCCACTAGCTTTCAGCCAGGAACCTGGGGTACTTGGTTGGGTTGAATCTGAATGAAAGGCAGATAAATGTAGCCTTGGATTCTTTCCTTTTATTTGTTGGATCCAACATGCAAGCATGGACTAGACAAATTCCTCTACTCTTTTCTGCATAGTAGTGAGAAAAATGGGAACAGCTTTGTGCATGAAGAAAATTAATGGGCTTGGGATGTTATTTTCAAATTGTTGTAAAAAGTTTTTCATAACAACACTTCTTTTACAATTTTTTTTGATTGCTCAGGAATATTACTTTTCTTCTTTAGTGAAAGGTCACACAACTATATACTGTCTCTTAAAATCAGTGAATGCATAATGGCTTCTTCTGCTCTAACAGGAATCATTAAACAAATTCATAAATCAATGAAGCACACCGATGCATTACTTTAATTATCATTTTTGTTCAGACGGTTGGTTTATGTAATGCAATTGTTTACTATGTCTGAGTATTACTTCAGAGGAGCTTGACTGGATCTTCATTTCAAAATCTATTCTAATTTCTTAAGCATTTTTATGAAACTAGCAAACACTAAGCTATGGATTAGACCGAAGAAATTCAGTTAAAGGAAAAAATTACCCCTCCTCCACTCCTTTTTTGGCATTTTTTATGAGATAATTTTAAACATTCTTGTCATTCTGTGTGTTTTCTTAGAGATGAGTGCTATCCTTAGATTTTTCAGTTAAACCTCCGTAACAGTTTTTAGGCATTACAAAGCATTACATGTCATTTGACAGGCAGTTTATGGGTTGCGCTTCAGTTTATGAGTTGGCCTCAACAGTACCACACTTAGGGTATTAGACGTGACCAAACAGAAAATAGTAGACATTAATAGCATGAGGAGCACTGACATTTTTCTTTGAAATACAAGGAATAATGGGTTAAGATGAAATATTATAAAATTCATTTTCTTGAAATAATATTTTTCCTAGCAGAGTGGTACAGAATAGCTAAGTGTTTAACAATCATGATTTATGCTTCTGGCAAAATCAAGGGCTTGTCTCAGAAATAATGAAATTAAAACACCTTCAACAACCATTATTTGGATTATTATTTATTTCTCATGTTTTCAGCTTTTGGGGTTTGTGTTTTCACAGAGAAATGAAACTCCCATAATATGATAACCTTGGGCACTGGGGTTTTCAGAATAAAATAGAACTAAGAATATCATGAAGTCCCTGTGATGGGATTTACAAGCGCCCAATGGCCTGGATGAAGTTAAATCAGGCAGCAAATTAGGGCCCTGCTCAGGGTATTGAACAGCAGGAAGTGAGGATATTCCTCAGCCAAACAGACTTTGAGATATCTGAGTCAAAGACCAGGATTTCAGGGGAGCATAAAGGGGAAATCTGGGCTAGAGGAGGGAGGCTGAGAAAGGCTGTACATTTACAGTGTAGAACAAAAGACTGCATTAGATGAACAGATCACCTGGCTGAGAATGAGCTTTGCATTTATCCCTGAAGACAGTATCAGGACAATGCTTTTGTATCCCTGTAGTCTCTCAAATTGGCTACAGTAGGACATTTGTGATTTTCAGACCTTCAAAACTGAATGGATTGAAAAGAATCTGTGGCTTTTCTCACCATGTATCTCATAACCTACATATTCCTTCAATGACCAGGCATGAGAATGCATACTTCTGTCCTATGTCTTTTTTTGAGTAAAGAGTAAAAATGTCTTTAGTTTATTTTTAGATGTTTAAATGAGAAATGCTATCTAAGTTTCTCATTAATATTAATATGAGCCACATATTTATACCAGATACAGGTCCCCTGAAATCTGTATCTCCCTATATGCTGTACAATCCATCTTGGGATTTGAAGCTAATAAATAGGTAATAGGACAATCATATGAGCTTTGCTTATTTACAACTGTTATTAAAGTAATTAAAAAACAGTAGTGAGGACAAGAAGAATATATTAAACCATATTGCTTTATAAGTGAAAGAAAGCTGCTTCATAAGATGACTGGAAAAATAAAATGTCATGTTTAATCACATCAGGTCTAGGTCTACCAAAATTATTGGAGTTTCATTATAAATTACTATGGCTATGGCTTACTGTGTTCAGATTCAGTGAATCTTGCAGCTTTAGGAATAGTATTGTATTTAAAGGGTTGTATTTAAAAATCATTGCTGATAATTTAGAAATTAGATATAACACAGAAACTTATTAGCAAAATTTTAAGAAAAAGTAAATCATTACACTGTTTTAACTGGTGTGCCCAGATATCCTTGTTGTGATCTGGAAGTTAAAATATTTAGGGATTCCATTTCTTTTGTATAGTGTGACATTTCAAAGAAATCTTTAATTTTGTCAACACCCTCCCCCCCAAAAAAAACCCAAAAAGACCTCAAGAAACAAACAAACCCAAAACCTCCAATAACAATTCAGCAGTGTTAGTAATGCATTTTCCCCAAGGTCTTATAAACGTCCACTGTTCCACGTATGTGGAACATACGTGTTAGTGTTTTCCCCTTCTAGTGGCATGTTGCATCATAGATTGAATTATACTATTGCACGGGCTGGAAGTCTCAGGGTGTCTCCAGAGGCTAGAATTTGTCTTGAAGAACAACCATCAACACAAACTGGTTCCTAAGCTGTACCTCAGCAGTACTTACGATTTAATAGTTGAACTTCTCTACTTTTTTGTCTTTGCCCTTTCTAGAGTATGACTTTTGTGCTGATCAGAAACTAGCCGAGTTGCCCAAACACATGGTAATAGGAGGGGCAGAAACCTGACGTTCTGCCATACTCAGAAGCTTCTGCTCCAGGATGTGAATGGCTGGTGGTGTACAGTTTCTTTGTCTATGTGAAACTTTTGAAGTACCATAAGGGTGTTCTTACTATTTTTAATGATTTGTGGGAATCCGTAATCAAAATCACAATCAGTTGCTGATGTGCTCCATGTAATCTTAATTCAGAAACATGCTATCATTAGTTGTGTTTTGCTGGCATTAGGAAAGGAATCTTTTCAGCAGATACCACATCATATATATCAAAATACTTGTGACCAAAATAAAATAATGTACCATTTGAGCTTCAAAAAGGTAAAGGGAGTTGTCTGCAGATTTACTTATGCCTGATTTTGCTGTATATTACTCTAAATTATTCTTCCATACAACTTTCTCTGAGATGTATCTATGTGCCTGGGCCTCCAGAAAAATAACCAGGATCAACCCAGCTCTCTTTTGTTTCTAGATTTAAGGTTGTATGTCATGTCTCTCAGCAACAACCTTTTTCCCTTCCTTGTAAGGAAAACTTCAGTGAGGGGTTTTGTTCATAAGACAGAGGAATTTTTAACTTCTTAGGAAAGACACAGCAAAAGCCATGTTACAAAAGGTAATGTTATGAAACAAATGAGGACAGAAGTTACACAAATCAAAGAGAACATGGTCAATACTGCATTTTCAAGTGACTTTTTGGTTATAAATCATTTACTGTCATCATATGTCAACCTAATCCATCCATAGACCCCACTTAGAAAGATACAAAATGCCTAGAACTTGAAAGGAGTTGAAAATTCATTGCAACTAGCATGAACACATTTGTTCGTATAATTTGACTGCCTGCAAATTGAACAATTCACTGTTTATCCTAGATCTCTTTATCAGTTTTATCAGCAGAGATGGGTTTGACTGTAGAAAAATGTGACCTTGGACCATAAATTAACTATCTGGTTTTATGAGCAGCAGTTGCAGTGATCTTTTGGAGGATAAGGGGTATCTGTTGTTGTTCTTGTGTTCTTAGGGGTTTTTTTTAAATATAGTTATTTCTTGAGCACTGCAAATGTGATCAGCCCTGTACTTTACACCAGAGGGCTGTCCAACAGGACTTCTGTTCTTGCATGTGCAGTTTGGGCCCACAGATTTAGCCTGCTTATTTACCATGTCAGAACAGATTTTCCCTCTTCCTTTGCCCTCTTAGACTGTAGTTCTTTGTTACTTGTGGAGGCAGTTTCGCTCCTCAGTGAGCCAGTCAGCGACATCACCCTCCTCTGCAATGTTCCTGCAGCTCCCTGTTGAGCCTAACTCTGAACCAAAGCTGGGAGAGATATACACATTGTTCATATTATTACTGTTCCATCTCAGTAAATAGCCATGATGCTGGAGAAGAAAATGAGAGCATGGCCAGTTGTTGAGGAGTGAACTAGTGCAAGAAGACTGCACCCCCGGAATGATGAGGTCTGTATGGCACTGATGCACACAAAGCAGCTGAGAACTTACATGGGGGGAGTTTTCTCTGCACTGTTTTCAAAACACGTTCATGTCCTAAGGGCAGAGCCTGCTCTCCAGATGGAATATAGTGAAGTAACAGCTTCAACTACAGACCAAACAGCCTAATGTCTTCTCCAAAGCTATCCTGATTTATTTATTTTTACAAGGTTTTGATTCATTTTGTTTGAGTGAAATGGCTGCTATTTCTGCCTTTGCTCAGTTTGAACATGTTTTAATAGAGGATTAGTCTCCTCAGGCAGGTGCAAGGAAAGTGCTTACAGGGTACGACAGTGAAAAGAACCGGCCGGTAGGGAACAAATTCTCAACACGTTGTGGTATAATAAGCACATTTAAACAGAAGTGAATGTTTGACATTTACATTTCCCTGTCTCCTATACAAGGCCAGAACAATGTTCTGAAAATATAAAAGTGGTGGAAAATATTTTGCTTAAAACAAACAAACAAAAAGAAATCCCTTTAATTTTTTAAGCCTCCAGCCCTGACAACTCGTCATGGGAAAAACTGGGTGCGCTCCATCCCTAGGGACAACTCTGTTCTCAGTTGTTCCACAGATCAGCTCTTGTGTCACTTTGGAGAAAAGACACCTGCTCCTGTCTCAGCCAGTGGTGAAACAGCTAGCACTATTAAAAAATTAACAAAACTTAAAAGGAATGGGAAAAAAGAGAAAGTGAAATTGATGAAAATTAGAGACTGGGGATAGGAAAATTATAAGAGAGGGGAAAAATTAATAAAGCCTGTGTTATTTACTCTAATTTTCTAAAGCCATGACTAATGCATAATTTAAATATGTTTAATTAATTAATCCAGTAAATGGATACCTAGCAATTTCAAGGAGCTAGCAAATAAGCTAAAATAGATTACATTATCAGAACAGGCAGAGAGCATTCCCAATAATATCTGAGCTAATTTGTCTGTTAAATAACACATCATTTTTCCACTTCAAATTCCCCCTTAAAACCTGTTTGCTCTGTTGCACCTGTGAATGGTAAGGCTTGTGGTTTGCAAGGAATGCTACTTACTGGGTTGTTGAAATTTGTCTCATTGTCTTTTGTTTTATACTGTTTGTACTATCTTGCACTCAAACACAGCACAGGAATTTTTCCAACCTGTTTAGAAGGATTTCAGCAGAGTGGGCTTCACGTAAGAACAAATAGTATGCTTGTAGACAGCATACTAATACTACTAAAAAATTAATAAATAGAATGGCATTGAGTAGCTCATACTTTGGTTTAGCTCTTGAAAGTCACAATCATAATTAAAGATAAATTTTCTAGTTAATTTTCTAAGAAAAGTAAAGCGTAAGAGAGACTTTTAATCTCTAGGATAAATATTACCTGCAATATTTTCATTGTCTTAACATTTTTTAGGAAACTGATGTGTATGTAAAGAAAAGAAAGAAAACAATAAAAATGAAAGACTTGATATCTCTATGAACAAAACTAATTAGATGAGAAAAAGCTGGTCTGGTTGTCTGCCAACACTTATATTTAACACAGATCCCTTTAGGCTCAGCTAACCTTGGTTTTGATGATGGAAAGAGAGAAATAGAGCAAAAAAAGGGATACAGTTTTTTGTCAGCAGAAGTGATATAGGCACTTGTACAGGAGCAGTGTCATGGTGAGAACTGTACAGAATGAAAGTGAGGATGTCTGAATAAGGATGCTTTTTGACCTGCATATGAACCAAAATGCAACTAATTAATAATAAAATGACAAAGAAAAGTTTTGTATCAAAAAGTAGTGAAGACTTCATAAAGAAGTTTAATCCCATCTGTTTCTCTCCCAGAAAGATTAAGATAAACTCAGAAATTATTTTGATCCTTCTATAAAGTCTTAAATCTTCCTAATATAACTCAAAGCCAATTTTGGCTTAAATTCAAAAGGCCAGTGTGTATTTTTCAGTTGCTGACATCTGAGTATCTCATTAGTATGTTGAAATTATGACTCAAATGACTGTTTTATTTGCCTAAGTGCTGATTTAATAGACCAAATCCAAGATTTGGCAGTATTGTCAAGGCACCCATGTTTGAAAAGTGAGTTCTGACATGGAATTGTATGTGACAATCTTTGTGCTGCTGTTCAGCGCAAGCAAGCCTTCAATCTATCCACCATGGCAATTTTTACATCAAAACCTGGGGAACTGTACATAGTCAACCTATTAGATGCTACAATGCAACCAGGTTTTGTATTTTGGTTTTGTTTGGTTTTATTTTATTGTTTGGGGATTTTTTTTCAACTTATTTTACATTAAAGCATTACAGTTTGGTTGGTTTTTTTTTTTTCAATTTTAACTGTTCCTTTATAACCAAAACTTCATTTCCTGGGTATAACAGCTGATGTGAGTTTGAAGGAAGAAGACCAGAGAACAGCCCTATAGGTAGCAGAGGAAGTGAGAGAGACCAGAAGTTTAAAGGGTCCAGAAAGAATGAACAAAGGAAGAGTTAAGGGTACCCTGAATGACACATTTGCTGATGACAAGTGGATGACAACTAATGAAAAGCTGTTAGATAACCACCTTACATTGAATCTTCATTCTACATATAGGAAACTATTGAAAAGGCAGATTTTTAGGTTAAAATCTCTCTCTCTTAATCATTGAAAATGGAACTGACGAATCTGGGAATTTTGGCTCTGTTGCTAAATATTGAAAGATCTATTGCAAATTTAAAAGAAACACCACATCAACAACAAACAACAAAAACCTCAAGACCTCCTGTTATGAGAAACTCATTTGATATTACCAGAAAAAATGTTTGAAAATACAGATTAATTGAAATGTATAATATCCTTCTAAAGTGAAACTGAGCTCATTTTGTTAATAAACAGTTTATCCTTGTAAGAGTGTTATAGTAACGTGGCACAGCTTTGTGGAATAGAAGGCTCCTTCTCTATGGCTTTTCTATTATTATTAACTGCAAGAACACATAAAAGGTGCTACATTTGCAAAGTATTATTATTCAAACCTATCAGTGTTAAAAATCCTTTTTAGCTAATTTGCCCTCACAGCTTGAAACACACTGGCAGTTCTTGAAGTGCTGGTGTTTTCTCTAGACAGCCTTTGGCATAATTCCAACAGTGATTCTGACCCTTAAAAGACCTGGGACTTCAGTGAAGGCTCGTCAGTCACACCAAACTGTGACAGATCTGTGGTGTGGGCAAATACCACGGAGAGGCTCTGATGCTGTCCTCGCACTCATTTTAACTAACTCCCCTGAAAAGTCTTGGGTCACGTTTACAGAGCAGTGACACTATTGTTTCAAGTTAAAGAAAAGATGTGGTTTGTTATTTCTTATATGCACAATGCAAAAGTGCCTTCAAAAAGTGAACATCTATTTGTCCCTATGAACCAAAATTACAGTGGGATACGCAGATATTTGAGCGTTCAAATGTGTGCATGCAAAATCAGAAAGAAAATAGACATGTTCCTCAAGGAGACGTTTTTATTTTTGAAATTGATAGTGCCTATTACGTGCAAACTACTTTGCATTTTTACAGTTAGGAAATGTCAATAAATCCATGGCATGTAAAAGGGCACTGCTACTATGGCAGTTATTGGAATTCTATACTTTGTCAAATACATGTACCTCTTAATTCAATAATCTTTAAAAGCAATACTCATTGTGGTTTACAGTATGACACCTGACCTTTTGTTAATGTCAAATACCATTTTGCTTTAGCATGGAAAATTATTATATTTCTATAAATATAATCATTATTCTTGGGGAAAATGTATTAAATAGAATAGGAAACTGATCAGCTAATCAATTATTTCACATGACAATGATTTTATGTATTATTGTTGACATTTCTGTAAGTACCCTAAAAAGGCCCTAAAAGAGAACAGCAACTCTGAGTCAAAATTCTGCCTGTAATACCGGCCTATTAGCTGAGAGTGGGTGAAAAAACAAAAATTCTGTTGTGCTGATTGGCAAGAAGAATGTAGCATTAAGTTGTTTTTCCAGCCAAGCTTGATAAAATTTCTGGCAATGCTTATACAATATGTGGTTTGGACCTCTCCTTAAAGGTAGCTAAGTACAGTTTACAAAATACCTATTTAGTTGTCATAGATATGTTCAGTTCTGCCTTAAAAGCAAGCTAGCCACCAGGGAGATAAAGAATTCAGTTCCACATCATTAGAAGATACAGATTTTTTTTGCTGCCCTAAGCAGATATACTTGCCATTGAATGAAACATATCAGTTAAGCTTGAATCCATGGCTTGACCAGTGTATTCACGTAGATTATCTATCAATATATGCTTATCTTTTCATGTTGACAGGATAAATCACATTGATTCATGTGACCATTTGTGTTAGAGGGAGAATGGAGGTTAAAAAAGAACTCTGAAATGTATTCTTTATGTATCTCTATGTATGTAAATATGGCAAAAGATTCATTTCTACTGAGCAGCTGGATTTTATTGAACAATCTTGCACAGAAGTGTATTGTCCTTTTTGTTGGGATAAACCAAGGCAGAATTTTGGCCTGTGGAAGAAAAGCAATGCACTTCCTTTTTGTTTATTATGTGCCTCCAATGGTGCTTCATGTGCCAGAAAATTATTCTTTAAATCGTATTCTTCTTCACCTTCCATACTTGGCATTGACATTGTTTTCTTTATGAGGTAAAGTGTAGAAAGATACAATGCAGTCTTAGCATGGCTTAGCAAGAGAGTGGTGCCAGATTTAGACTTTGTTTATGGTATAGTTCTTCTATGAATATGCAAGCAAAAATCAAAAGACTCTCCAGCTTGTGAAAAGGAATTCATTATGAAACCCCACAACAAACCTAATGAGAACTTTAACGATTCCTTATTCAAACATTATATTAGAGGGCAAAAGAGTAGCAGAGATGAATCAGTTGCCTTACTAATGTGTGAAATAATGGAGACATCAGCTACATTCATGTGTATGGAGAACATGAGAATATTTTGGAATATTTATGTGGACACTTTAGGTTATTAAGCTTTTTGCATGTTATTTATAAGGAGGAAGATGGGTTAAAAACTGGGAGTCAGAATAGAGCTGTTTGAAAGAGCCTTTCACCTCCAGAAGTTTCTTTGCTAAAGAGAATAGAAGACTCAGTCACCTAGACAGTAAGTTTTAAAAATGAACCACCGTCCAGAGAAGAGAGAATTTTCCAGAGACAGCATTTTACTACTGCTGTTACAGACTGCTAAATTTGGCCTGGACATTTTGCCCCTAGACCTTCAGTAATTGAAATGACCAATAGAGGCTGTGGCCGTAGCTTCAAAAAAAGCTGTGTTGCCTACTTGTAATTCATTGCTGGTTGCTTAGCTTCCCCTAAAAGTCAGCTCCTCATTTACAGTTGATATAAGTCTTTCTCTAAAGGCTGGAGAAAAGGTAATGTGACTTATGAACCTGCTTTTCAGGACACAGACAAAAGTCTTCTTCAAGACCTTACTGAATTGGTTGGTGCTGTTTTCCATCACGGGAAGTAACTACCCCAGGGCTCTGAGAGAGGAAGGAGGTCATGTGAGCACTTTTCAATCCATTTCAGACAAAATGAGCTGGGTTAGCTCATACTCACCTTCAACAGTCCATTAAAGCTTCTCCAGTTCATTTTGTCTGTAATGCAAACGAATGTGTGCACAAACTCCTCCACAAACAGAGCTTGGAGGCTGGCAGCTTCTGGTGGAGTAAGGTGACAGACCACTGGGGAAAAAGCCATTTTCCATTGCTTGCTCGGGAATGCTTTCTCATGAAGTCTACGTCAAAGCAAACAGACCATTACCTTTCATGCAAGGCAAGCTAAAGTCTGTCCCACTGAGGCTCCCTGAGATGGTTTTGTAAAGACTGGCACTCGGTGGAGAGCCTTTTAGAAAAGTCAATAGTTAACTGACAACCATTTTAAACAAAAGTTGATAATGAAAATTTAAAAACCAAAAAGTGAATGTTTAATGAAAACCTTACTTGCACCTTAATATGTGTATAGGAACGCAGGTGGATTTCTACCTGATTTACTAAAAGATACATTTGAAAGTAAACGCCTTTGAAAAAAACGAGGTATTTAATTACAATAAATTAATGCAAATAAATTACAAATGCCAGGATTCACTGAAAAAATCAATAAAATCTCTGACATTCTTTAAAAAAATGCATGGAATATCTGAGAACTATGGATCTATCCACTGAACATTTTCAAAGAGTGAAAGATAACAGGGAATAAGAAAAACACGGAAAGTGCTCTGGATAGATGAATACAGAGAGCACTTTACATCCTTGACCACAACCTTACAAAGCAATGATGTTTGATGGTACAAGAGTGGCTTCAGAGTCTTTGGACAGAGCCATATACAAGCATTTAATTTCAACATCAGGTTTAAAAAATACCTGGTATTTCACAAGAATCTTAAACCTATGTTTTTGTCTAATAGGGCACTAAAGTCTGTATTTAACTTTTATCAGATGAATCATTCTGTACCCTGCTAGTTTAAGCGAATAAAATGCTTTAGTTGTGGCATTTGGGCCTATAAGCCAAATTATGAAGACTGCTCAGGCCCAAATAAGTTATTGGGAGGGGAGCACTAATTTTAAGATATTGTAACGTTTACCATGACATCTTTTTTCAGTTAAAAATTTATCTCTCCTAATGTGAGACAATGAAGTATGGGAAGAGATAAGGAAAGGAATATGACACTGGAAGCCTAACTGGTTTAGCTTAAAATTCAGCAGCGTCTACTGCTTTGCTGAAGGAATGTAACCTGCTGGTGACAGCAATCACGACTTGACAGAGGATCAATCGCAAGAGTTACAAGTGCTTTGCCCTTTTTCTGATATGTGACAGTTCTGGAAAACAGCATCCTAGATAATCCCTTGTGGAACAACTTTTTGGATTATCTCTAGTGACCCTAGTTTTCCTACACAAACATAAATGTGCTTCATATTATTAGCCCCAGTTAGGATAATAGCCTTGGTAACAAAGAGGTGCAGAATAACTGAGGAGCTTTGCTGTGCTTGGCAGATACAAAAGGCACCTTGAACAAACAGTATAAAACAACAACAACGAAAGTGTAAAGCTACCTGCAGCTGCACTGTGCAGCTCTGGTGGGAGCAGTTTTACTGACTGTGAGGAGTTTGATTCACTCCTTGCATTTCTTCTGTTTTCAGCTGGTAGAATTTTAATGAAATAGCCAGTTTAGTTTCCTTCCAAAATTCACACATTAGTTTAAAATTGGAATACCACAGCTATGAGCCAGACCTCTTTTACTTGGCCAATGTTCATCCTGTAACTATGTAAGTGGCTCCTGCATTAGCAAAGTCTTCCATGCCCAAAGACTAGGAGGAGATTTGGAAGATTAGGATGCACAAAGTTTTCAAAGGATTTTCCAAGTTTGATATTTGCACCTGTGTAACTAGCAAAGGACAAAGTTTAGCCCTTAATATTATTTTATCCTGGCAGCATTTTAATATATCCTGGTTTGAATTTGCATCAATTCCTAACTCCTTAACAGTTTTAAATATGGTTGTGACTTACAGCTGAGGTCACCGAACAATGTTAGCTAAACATCCAGAGTGTGATATTTTATTACAGTTAAGCTTTTTTAAAAACCAAGAGGAATCTGTGAGGAAAATACTAGAGATGGAATTTTTAAAGTCTATTTGGCTACAAATTCATATAACTTATTTACATATATTTTAAGGATATTGATTCCAAAGAAGAACTGCACCCACAAAGAGAAAACCAAGTTAAAGGCTAATGTGCAAATTGCTTTAAATACTGTAGTTGCTGTAATTACATGGAGCATTTTACAAGCAACTAGGGACTGCTTTGGATAGATGACTGAAATTTAATCAGTATCTGGCACAGATTGCCTTTCTTTCACACCTCACATTTCTGATGTACTATTCTAGGGGAACCTGCTAGAATTGTGAGCCTTTGTTATCACATTTATCTCTCTATGCAGCTTCCAGAAGAGTGACTTTCTCAGATCTCACAGAAGATATGGGTCTGGGTCCTTTTTCAGGAGCATATGTCTTTCTTTTCATTTTTTGGCAAAGTTCATTTAACTACCCAGGCTCAGGTTTGTAATCACATGGAACTTTATGTATGAAGTACAGAAAATACTGTTAATGCTGCTACCTGATACTACAAGATAAAGGAAATCAAGCACAGCTCTTTGTACTCACAGGACGTAAACACTTGTGCTAAATCTTTTATTAAATACAACTTATTTCTTCTTCAGGCTTTATTTTATTATTTGTATTAGCTGTCATGAAACTGTCAGTTAAAGAAAGGGGGCCCCAAATGATCTATGCCTTTTAAAGCCAGAAGGAAACAGAAAATAATTAGATATGGTAAATGTGAAAATTGATCTATCTGAAGAGTGTGCAGTTTACAAGCAAAAAATCAATCAGTTTACACCATACAGATTAAAATCATGTATCATTGTTTTTAATGGTTCAAGATGTAAAGGTCTGAAAGTCTAAATAGAATTCCTGATGATTACTTTTATTAAAATCCTAAGTGTTGGAAGATACACAATGACTGTCTAGATACATTACTATATTATCTGCTTTGTAGAAACATAATATCCTTTACTTGCTGCTTGTTTCTAAAATCCTTATTATTATGCCTAATATACTCTGTCCCTGGAGTAAATTAAAGCATTTCCTTCTTTGGTACTGTACTTTCCTTAAAGTTGGATTCTTTAAGGGGATTCTTTAAGAAATACAGGGACTATGCTGTGGCATCTGAGTTCTGGAGATAAATTTATAGCTGTTTAAGATCATGAAAAATTGCCCATTAAAACAGTTACTATTTGACAAATAACAACATTTGTGTTTAGCCTGGATATTTATCAAGCAGACAGAGCACTTATTCCTGATGCCTGAATGAGGGTCTGCATGAACAAACTTATTAATCAGTTGGGGTCTGTTTTTAAACTACCTGTCTTATTTAAATAGAAACCACCTATGTGCACTTTTGCATGTATTAATACTGCACTCCTGATCTGATAGCACTGGAAAGTGCCTGTGTTGAGGTGTCATAGCCATGGGCCATACCACCAACAAACAGTAAAAACTCTGGTATAAAAACCCTGTTTTCTTTTTCTTGAGAAATGCTTGCACTCTGTTTGGATCTAAAACTAGGGATCTGCTGGATTATAAATGTTGCATTTTGTCTTACAAAACCTCAGATCATGGTTATATTTGCTCACACACAGTGTCTGTGCTGTGCCACTGAAGTCAATGGGAACACTGCTACTGAACTCATTAGCTTTTCAGAGGTTGGAAACTGATTCAAAGAACACTTTTACATTTTAAAGTTCTAAACTGAAAATGGGCTTTGGAAAATTTCATCATTATTTATGAGTGAAAACTTTCTTTTTAAGCAAAACATTTTGTCAAAATCAAAGATGTTCCAAGCAACTTAGTTATTGAATGCACAGGGGAAAAAAAAGGAAGCTTTGCATAGGTCCCAGTTACAGAATCTCCTATTTTCTATTAAGGGATCAGCTTAACTAAAATAAAGAGGTATGGATAAGGCAAAAGTTTCTAAGGAAAGCTTTGTGGTTCATCATCCTACTTAATTTCTTTGAGGATTATGTAGGAGTTGTTAAATTGTGTGGATTTCTGTTCAAACTGAACACAGTAAGAGACTATTTCATTTCTGTTTACTGTTCAAACTACTACAGGTATAGTATATATGTTAACAGCAAATGATGAATTTGGCTCCTGTATTTTATTTTATGTATTCTGCATGCAGTATCAGGTCTGTTTCTTAAGGACAGGTTCAAAATCCTTGGAACTTGTTTCAAAAAGGAATGAATAATAAGTATACCATTTTTATCCATGAATAATTATAATCTGTGTTTGGAGACCATTTATTTTTCAAAGCTGTATACAGATATTAACAAAACAATAATCAGAACATCCTTGTGTGTCAGGTTTTACATATAGCAAAATGAGAAAAAAAAAAAAAGAAAGAGATATAAAATACAGTGCCTAGCACTTTAGTGCTGTAACTGGGATGTCAAGCTACTAAAGTAATGCAAATAACAATAATAGTATGGGAGAAACCTTTCAAGTTTGAGTCTCTAACTGGCTTGATTTTCATAGGTTTAGACTTCTGAGAACTCACAACTCCCTTTGAAGTCAATTGAAAATGTGAGTGTCAGCACACATTAAAATCAGACCACTAATTTGGATGGTTAAACATGAAATTTAAATTCGCAACTTTAAGTTTGGAAAAATTCACCTAGGGGACTTTTCCAAAGATACCTTGTAAACCAGTGTTAGACCTAGGAGATTCTTGATTTTCAACACCTTCTTTTCACAGAGATTCCAGCACAGACACAATGGACTAAGAAAATCACAATATGGTAGATCTGTGCAGCTAAAGGAAGTTGGAGTGGGCAGGGAATATTGCACCATAGTCCAGATACTGTAAGGACAAGAGAACTTTCCCTTCTTCACAGAGCAGCCTAATTACAAAAATAGCTGAGGCCATACTGCCTCATGGAGAGGACCCTGAAGAATTCTGGTCATTTTATATAAATTCCTCCTCTCACCTGCTTGCATGTTACGTCCTACCATGTTACACAGAACTGACTGAAATAGCTGTGTCTACAAAAATCCTGTGGTTTAGCTTTGTTTATACTTTTGAGAAGTTATGCACCAGATTGTCCTGTCCAGTGTCCTTAGCTCACCTCCTCAGCCTCAGCAGAGCATGAGTAATTTCTCTCAATTCTGGTTGTTACTGTGCAGATATTACTGGGAAGGGAGACTATGAGGAGCATCTTCCTCATCAGCTGACAGCCACAGGACATGGTCACACTACAGAAAGAGTGTTCCTTCTTCTGTAGGATTTCCTAGGTTTGGTGGGGCAGCCAAAGTTATCTTCTGTGTTAGGTCTGCAGCAAGACTCAAGAACTAATGACTTGAGCACACTGTGAGTTCCTAATACTGAAATAAGGGCTGGAGCTGGTGAATTCTGTCTAGTGCCAGCTGTCTATGTAGGTATGTCTCAGGCTATGTCTACCTTAGTAAGCACTGCCACTCAACAGAAGTCAGTTTGAGGGTGAACCACCAAACACTGAGAACTCAACACCCATGTCATGTGTTTGAATTTGGGCTAGGTGTGGCTTGTTCCTGTGGTTTGGATGCCCATGACTGCTCAGGTTCCACCAGAGGCATTCCTGAAACACATCCTCTAGCTTAGTGATACCCAGAAGGAACAAGGCTAATTTTTGTCTCTAGGCTGCAGCTCAGTGTTTTGGAAGGATGGGGAGATTTCCTTCAAGAGTGAACTGGTGATTTATGTGTCCCCTCATGGAGTACAACCTCCATGCTGGTTCTGTGCCTTGGTACTTCCAAGGCCAGCATACATCAGGAGTTTGCCCACAGTGGAACTCTCTAAGGAAGGCACTAGTCAAATACCTCAGGCTTAGAAACCTATGAAGGAGAAGTAATAGAAGTTGGGAGTTACAGTAAGATAAGCCAGGTTATTACAAAGAATTTTTTCATCCTTTTAATGATCAGGAACAGATCCTACAATCTCACGTGCTAAGTCCCATCTGAAAGTCCTACTCATACACAGCTGACCTTCGAAGGGTGAAATAAGAGAGTAAAGCTATGGCTGTACTAACATTGCATAAAATCTAAACAATATTGTAAATAAAGAAAGTTCTCTATGGCTCAGTGTATTTCCATTGCATTTTGTGAGAGAATGAGGCATACTAATGTCAGTAAAGAGTCAGCTTGTATTGTGATACTTGCAGCTTTAATTATGAGCAACTCCAATTCTCTATGTTTACAGAAGGGAGATTACCTACATGTTATTTAAAAACCATTGGGTGTAAGTTTATAGTGGTAACAGGCAAGTCTAATTTTCTTTCATACTTAGGATTTAATAGGTACAGAATGCTGCCCAAGGGAAAAAAAAATGAACAAGTAGTAACTTGATATTTATTCTACACAGACGTGAAGAAAGCTCGCAGAAATACACTATGTCTGAAACATTGACATGTATAACTATTTTAATTGTAATGTTGATTTTCTAATAGACTATTCTGCTATGGTAGAGCTTGAAATAGTTGCAATAATTTCCAGACAAAAAGAAAAAACACTCCAAAACTAACCCCCGAATCCAAAAGACCACGGCAAAAAAAAGGTTTTTGGAAAAGCTTATGGTGGAGTCATAAAAACTGCCCCAAGTTTATACAGTCCAAAGTTGAAAATATAGCATGATCATTTTGTATAATAGATGATGCCTTTCCTAGGCCAGATTATTTGTTAAGTAGGCTCTTGTACCTCTGATATTTCTTGTCTATGCTGGAGAATATTTGTGAAGAATCCTCAGATGTTTTCTAGTGCAGAGATTCTGAGCCCTGCCGGTTTGACTGCAGAAAATGACCAGGAATAGGATGTAACAAATAGAGCAGTGGTGAAATCCTAAAATCTCCTTAGCCCTCCTGGTCACCCTGTGTCTGCAGACACAAGAATATAAGCACTGTTACTATTTTTCATTTTTTGCAGATGTAAGTGGCAGTATGGTCAATGTCAGTGATTTACCAAGAACATATGGAAAGTTTGTGGCAGAACCAACATGTGCAGTGCAAGGTTATCCTTGCCCTTAGTTCAGGCTCACTTGCACCTGGATCTCCTCCTGACACTAGATCTTGAATGCCTGACTCATCACAGATTATTTCATGTGCTCAAGCTAAAGTCTACATGAATCATACAAACCATTATTTTAAATTAACTTCTCTATTTTTACAGTGGACAATTTTTATTCAATCAATATTTATATGCATAGTAACTGTATTTGGTGCCTCAGTTCCTTTTTTAACATTAGAATTGTCATTTGTGTCACATTTTAAGCCAAATTAAATTATAAAAATACTCAGTTATATAACTACCAGCACCATAGTATTTCTTCTTATTGCAGCAACAAACAAGGAGTATACTGGAAAAAAAATTGTGAATCTCATTTCTGATCCTAATGAAGCAAGTAACCCATTATACCAAGGTTAATTTGTTGACTCATGATTTCCACTTATCCAATGATATACTGAATCATATGAACAAACCTCTACATCTAATCAGTTTTTTTATTGAATCCTGACCTTTTATGCACCTTCTTCTTGATTATGAATGACAGTGACCTTTATCTAATTTAAAACACACATACTGATGCAAAAATATGCAAAGTACACATGTAAATTCTGAATTAAGATGAAGATGTGCATAATCTTCCAGGGAGAAATTGCTTTAGAGAGAGATGTTTATATTAGCGCCAATTGAGGGTATATGGGGAGAAAAAGTGAATTAGTCAGAACTCAGATGGTTTTGGAGGAACAGCTGCAGAGATACTGAGGACTGTTTAGATTTTCTCTGCTTCTATTTAGAATCCTGAAATGTCAATATAAATATCAACTTTTATTATGCTATTCAGCTTTTTACAGCATTCATGAAATGATCAAAATGCTATAAAGTCAGATAAAACACCTTTTCACCTAAGGTTTGACAAACTGTACCTCAGTATTCCATTTATAGTTCACTCAAAATACATAATAGTAATTTTCTGCAACACAAAATCTGGGTCAAATACACACTATTATAAAAAGTGTCTGGCTCACTTTGCCATTTGCCTCATTAACAAGGAATGGTATGGGCATCATTTGGAAATGGTCTTTTTAGTTCAGGATATAATTAGGAAAATGCTGAAAAATAAATAAACAAATTTAAGAGGAGTGACTCTGGGTGAAAAAAGAACTCCCTAACTTTCATTTTGCTTTTCTTCTGCTCATCACTAATGGGTCTGCACTGGAATTACTACAGATGAACGCACAATGGGCACAGTCTGAACCACTGTGTAATCCTATAATCTACTCTCTCTTTTCACAAGTCATCCTTTCCTCTGAATTGCTGTGAACCCAAGTTGTACATCTGCAGCTTTGTTCTAGCCTCTGTATTAAAAAATATGTGAAAAAAAATATACAGAAAATTTGCAAAACTCAGTGTAAAGACTGTCAAAGCACAAATCTAACAAACACATTCCTCTGAGAGCCTCCAACCAAACAGTACCTGGCATTAGCATGTACTTTCATGATTAACAACAGGGGGTTGTCAGACTGCTATTTCTGAAATAAACAGATTTATCCTGACAGATAATCAGCAGTTTGCACTACCTAATACATGTTACTATCTACCACTGACATCATTACATTAAAAGCACACTTAGTATAATCTTTTGTAGGAAATTAAACAGGTTTTATTATACACTTCTGGTGATTTTTTTTGTGGCAGTTAGAGGGAAGGTTGGTGAAGAGCCTGCAAAGTTAGAGAAAACATCCATAACAAACAATGCAGAGAAGATCCCCAGAAATGCCATGTTGTATTTGTTTTTTCACAATCTATTAATGAAATTTCTAAATAAAACCAAATGTTCTGACTGTAAACCACGTCTTGTAGTTTTAAGCAATCTTCTATCATGTCCGTGGCTGTCCCTCATATTACCTCAATACTCTTCAGTGTCCCTCTGTCTGCCTGCCCTATACTAGGTTCACATAAAAGCTTGCCATGGAGCATGAACTTGTGAAACATTTCTGATCTTGCCACTTACATACATATTTTTGGGGCTGGCAGGTGGACTTTGGGAAACAATCAAGCAATGCCTGCATAGTTTTCTGACAAGCTCAACACTTACCTTTAACTTTTGGACATCTCTTTGTTGACCATCTCTTCCTCCCTTGAGAAAGGAGGCACCAGGTTCCATATTACTCACTGGACAGAAAAAGCAGAAACTTTGGAAGCTATGGAGGAAACATGGAACAAAGTCGCTTGAACATGGGATGCCTGTAGATCCTCCCTTCCAACCTGCCTGGTCACTCACCTAGCTGTTTCTGGAGTGATCAAGTTTGGACTCAACATGGGCAATGAAATTTCAATAAGAGAAACTAAATATACCTCCCCTATGTGTGTGTGTGTATATGTATGTATGTATATGTATGTATATCTAATATATGTACCCTCCTCCAGATAAACAATTCTTGCCTCAGTTGTAAGGGTAATGAGAATTATATACTCTCAGATTCACTGGAGAAAATACTGAAATTTCTTCCATTTTCTAAATTTTAGGTTGCCAATTGACATTATACTATTACTGTTCTGTGAACTCATGTAGCATAGCCATGGCAAAGACAAGGAACAAAAATTGCACGGGGACTGTTACTTGACTTTAACAAGTATTGCATCTTCTTCCTTAGAGCAAAATTTCTAGTCACAGACTTTTCTGCAGGGGCAAGTCAGATATCAAAGTCCTGGCTCCAGAGGCCTGTTGTGACTCGTCTTATTTCTCCAGAGACAGAACCTGTATCCCTCTCTCAGTCCTTTGTCTCATATGGAATAAATTTTGTCTTTTCTGCCTTCTTCCTTCATAACTTGGCAGGAAGAGAAGTAAGAAATAGTGTCTAGTGACTGAGGGATTTTTATCCATTTACACTCATGCATTTTCACGTGCCATTCCCCCAGTGATAAAAAAACCAACTACCCCCCAACTAAAACAGTAGAACTAAAACAGTGGGAGGGATGAAGTTCCTTACAGGATGAGTGTAACCTTTAAACAAAGAAGTGGCAGCATCACACACTTTAAATGCATCTTAATTCCTATGTACTCTTTGTCTCCTATAAAACCTAGCTTTTGACAATTATGTCTGTATTGATCAAGGAACTTTTACCCTCCTTTTTCCCTGTATTCTTTGACAAAACCTTTCAGTTGCAGTTGTTAAAACTAATGCAGAATTTTGCCACAGATCTTTTGCCTCAGGTACACTGGACAAAAATGCAGCATCTGATACTCTGATGTGGAATGGAGAAATAAATGTTAATCTAACCAAGTGATTTCAGTGGTTTATTTTGTTTTCATTTTTAAAAGTATTGAATTCCTACTGACCCACATTCTGTGTATTTTTGTACTCAGTGATTTTTGAGGTTGCTTAGATTTTCGTTTGCATTAGATATTTTGTGTCCAAAGGTCAAATGAGCATTGCTTTTGAGTCAGATGCCTACTGGCTGCATTTCTAATACTTAATCTTTTCACACTGAGAAAAATAAAAAAGTGGGAGGCAGTTCAAGCTATCCCAAATAAAGAGACAGAAGTAAAGCAAGAATTACTTTTCCCGTGTGGACTGCTCTTGCTCATTTCTCCTCAAGAGATAACTCTCACTGACATAATGTCAGATAACCATGTTCAGTGTTTCACAGACTTGCCATTTAAAGATTCATTTCCACTCCACTTATTTTCTTTTTATCAGTTTCTCTTTTTGTGCATTTCATCTGTGAAAATTTTCATTTAGACTCTCAGAACAGGTATTTGGGAAAGAGGGAAGCAAAAAAGTTTGACTTGACTTAAAACACCTCTAGAAATTATAAGGAGAGCAAGATAGGACAGAAGAATGAGTTATCATGAGAATAGTTGTTTGCATAAAATTCTCAGCTCTTACTAAAGCTTAGTGCAGTTCCTGGGGAAGGTGGATATATAAAGCCTCAGGTTAACTTCAGTCATTACCAAGCATTTTACATCTGCTGAAGAATTCCAAACATATTAAAGGTTGTCAATCCAAATCTTTAGACCAAAATAAATAAATAGAAAACCAACCAACCAACCAAATAAATAAATAAACAAACAAGGAGCAACTTCAAAGGCTGTCAGTAGGCAAGTTATAGATCTGATTCAGCTTTTAACCCCTAGAGGTGTAAGCACACTTTATCTGCAAAAGATATGCGATGTCTGTACTCTGCAATATTACATTTTAATAATCTGCAGCACAAGGCAATAATAAAAAAGGAGAATATGATATAATTGTGTACATAATTTGATGAGAAGCTGTGGGGAACATAGTCTTTCTACACAATTATAGAAAATACTAATAACGAATCCTTGAGGACTTTGTTGACAATTAAGTTTCGTATTTTTAGCTATGTATTTTCTCAAAAGCTCTACAACGTACTTTTTAGGATTCCCATTTTTTTTTTCCTCCTCTATAGAATACTTCTAAGGTGTTGTTTAGCTGAAAATTGAAGCCAAGGCATTCAAGAAGTTGGGTGGAACTTAGTAATAATCTCTAAAGCATTCTTTTAAGATGGTAAAACCAGCAGAAAAGAGCCTGATGGGAGTAAGAACCCTGCATTGTACCCAGCTACGAGCTTTACTACGTCCTGTGGATCCTGCTGCAAGGCACAGTATAGCAGAGTACCAGATAACTTATCTAGAAGAGAGGTTTGATTGAGTTACTATAGCAATGGCAGGTTTGCAGAGGCAGAGGGAGGAACCACACCAATGGGAAAAAGGAACTGGCTGCAGAGGGTCACTGACAATCTTGTCTAGAAAACTCCATGACATAAGTTAGCCTGAAATGAAACATAGGGTCTCACTCCTTTGAAAGTTCACTGAAAATACGTTCAGAGGCCTTGATAATATTTCATTTCAGCCTGATTTGATTTCATTTAATTCGGTGTATCAAGGAATTAAACTGAGTTGTGTCAAGTAAACCTGGTGAACTTAAAGGAAACTTGAGTACATAATTTGGAAGTAACTGTATGAACTGCTGCTGCTGACTCACTAAGGACCACTTTTGTCCCTGTGAGACATTGGTCATTGGGTAAAAGATGGAAAAGAATCAGGAAATAGCTGTCTGCTGCAGCAACATTTTAATCCACTTACAAAAAGTCTTTCTTGGAAAGGCCTTTTTCATATCTCCAGTGGTGACTCATCTAATCTCATCTCTGTATATTGCTAAACTCCACAGGGATCACCTTTACTTCCCAACTTTACCCTGGCCAGAGATTCAGTCAGACAAAAGATCCTTAATGTCTTTCCTTAAGTTCAGCTCACTTCTCTAAAATGCATTTCCCCTCTCTTTCACAAAATGAAAGAGGTCTTTTTTTAGAAATGCTTTCTTTTTTCCCCTCCTTTTTTGTTTTCTGTTTTTTTTTCTTCTGAGGGATGCAGGGTGCCTGTATCAAATGCTTCTTTTCTGTAAATCAAATTTTTTTTGTGTGGAGCAAGTTGAGTTTCTGGGAAGAATGTATTTGTTTTTTCCTGTCTAGAAAGGATTCTCAAATTTTACTTTTAAAATTCATATGTCAAAAATACATGTTTGTTCACCGACATTAGATATGTGCTTGTTCTCTCTAATATTACTCAGAAAACTCTGCACTTGAAAGAGTTAATAAAAATTCTAATTACAGGATAAGAAAGAAAGGTCAGACTCCACTTACATCATTGTGAAGGGCTTTTATTACACACTGCTATAAAACATATTTCTTTTTTTCAGTTGCCATCCTCACAGGGTAACATGCATACCAATGGGATCTCCAAAATGCCATGAAGCAAAAGATATTTATCTGCTAAATTCTATGTACAGTAACCTTACAAATGCCAGAGAAAGAAAGATTGCCCTCTGCACAGTAATACTTGTGTAGATGTCTTCTTTATGCTAACAATGACAAGGCTCTCTAGGTTTCTACTGTACTCCAAAATCAGAATGAATTTTCTTTTCAAAAAGCAGACTGTATATCAAGGAGAAAAGATGCACATTTTAGGCACTAAAATACTTAATATAGAGAGAAAATACTCTCCTAAAGCATTTTTAGTAAAAATATCTAATCCAGAAAGGTAAAATGAAAATGTATGACTCAAGTGTTCTTGAAGCAATTAGACAGGATATGTTTGGGAATATCTCTCTGTCCTGGCTGGTCAACTAAATTTTCATTTTGAACTCTGTTTGAAGCCTCACTGAACTGTTATTTGATTAACTTGACTATGCTAGATAGCAAGTTATACAAAAGCAGGGTGGCTCCAAATCTAATTGCTGTCATTTTTTAAATCCAGCTGTGCAAAACAACAAACAAGAACTTTACTGTGGGACAAGTACAAGTCAGAAAAATTCTAATTTTTGCAATATATTAGTCTTCAAATCCATTACTTGTGATTTAACATATCCAAAGTTGTTTATATAGTTATTTATATAATTATTATCAGCCCTAAATTCCGACAATATATTCAAAGAATATATATTAATAAATGCAAGATTTACTGTCTGCTTTCACAAAACCAGTGTGTGCTGTCAGATGTATTAGTGCAGTATTTCAAGTGATGTATGCTCAAAGTTAGAACGTAACTAATGACGTAGTGACTTAACTTTCCTTTCTTAAGGAGTTTTTTAGGAATCACATTCAAATAGTTGTTTCAGAGTTGCACTTTGTTTGCAGAGCAAGCACTGCCTATTCAACCTTTCTAAACAATAAATATTAACAGATAATAGTGAGGGTTTGATTTCATCACTTCTGCTGGCAATTCTACTAACTATATGTTTATCTTGTGGTCTAAATTTATGACAGGCCCATTTGCAGTGAGGCCTGCAGTTTCCTTGTTTACAACACTGCAAAGTAAAAGGTGACCTTTTTATTTTTGTTTAAAACCTTTCAGCAGTTTGTTCTGCTCCAGAGATAGCACCTTAATAAGGTTTCAGGCCAGAAAGCTCTCTTGTTTTCTTTTGTGGGGGTACAGTTCACTGCATTTACTTACACAGACATTAGAAAGCATTTTTAAAACATAATACAAACTTGGCTGAAGACTACATTTGGAGATTAGAAAGCTACTGCACTGAGATCCTACCTGCTATTATGAAAAGGAAAAGAAAACCAGGGGGTAGAGGATACATAGCTGGATAAATAAACAGAAAATGAGCTGTTTAAACAGTTTATCTATACACACAAGTAATAAAAGCATCAGGCACCTGGTGCAAATCTATTAGGACCTAATTCTGACAACAATATGCATCATTATAGTGGGATCTGATAAAGAGCAAACACTGGAGGCATTACATGTCTTTAGAAGAATCAGACTTCCTACCTTAGCAAGAGTGATAGAAGGTAAGTCCCCCTTTAAAGAAAGTTGTAAGTAAAGCCAGGCAGCAGTTGCAGTGAATTGAGTCCTTTCAGTCACTGTATACATGCAGTAGTTCTGCAATAAGGGAAAAATATAATGGGAGGAGCAGCTGTGAACGAGTGACCTCCTGAAGCTGAGTTCTCTTTGTGAATCGAGCACTGGGAGCCAGTGCCTCTGATTTGCATGGATTATCTCCACTTGAACAGATACATTTAAATTAACTGGCACAGGGGCACAGGGATTAAAAAAAAAAAAAAAAAAAAAGAAAGAAAGAAAAGGAGAGGGGGGAAAAAAAGGAAGAGTAAGTGGGTGAGTGAAGGAGCGCGGGCAGCGGAGGAGAGCGCGGAGGGCGAGCGGCGAGCGGGGCGCTCGGCTGGGTGCGCTGGCTCGGCAGCGCTGCGGCTCGGAAGAGCTACAGCTCCCTCTTCATGTCGCAGCCGTAAGACGAGGAAAGCTGTCATTATGGTCGGGTTTAAAACAGATTCCCCCACCCCCGCCCCTGCTCCCCCCAGCTTATGATGGTCCATTTGATCAGATTTCTACAAACACTTAATAACTCAGCCTGACGCGCACCCAGGGTTTTGGACTGCGAGTCTCAAATGATTATAAATCTGGTAAACCCTGCTAAACGATTTTAAACACAGAAATATTTTGAACATAGTAACTTGTACACGTGGAGATGGGATATTTCCAAGTGTGCCGTGACAGATTTATTATTTGTGAGTGTACAGGTGTCTTTGAAATAGTTAAGGGATGGCAGCATTCAAAGCATGCTGTGCGGGAAGGTCACTAACAGGATAATGGTGTGTGTTTCAGCCAGTGTTTTCAATGTTATCTAAAATCTATCAAGACAAAAGAGAGACAAAAAATTTGCATTCAACCACTTCAGAATTTCTCCCTTATTACCATAAATACCACAAACATTACCTGTTGCACACTCCTGATTTGATTTAAATGCAGTACTTAAGCTGATTAGAGAAATATGAGAGTATGTTCAACCCTCTTGAACCTGCATCCAATCCAAGAAGATCCTGAACTAAACTTTGTTTCTTTTGTTCAGAGTACTTAAAATAAGTTCTTTGTACACCATGGCACAGAATTTTGTGAACCTCTGCATGGGTTCATTCTGATCAGAAATTAGACCAAAAGTCATGAAAAGATAGTAGAATGGCTAGTCATGTGTTTTTTCATCAACATCTGAAAACAGGAATGGATGCAATTGCATTCTTTGAGCATTATTCATTGGTGAGATTTGGTGGGAAATAATGGCCTGCATTATTACTTAAAAGACTCAAACGTTGCCTTGTAAGATGCATGTCTTACTGTAAAATACTGCTTGATCAGAGATAAATAGAATGAAACTGTCTACAAAGACAACCACGGCTAAAGTCTGTCTCTTGCTCATTTGCAGATCAAGCCGAGTCCAGCATGAGTCTGTTGCATTTCACATTTCTGAGGATCCCAACATTTATTTGTAACACAGAATCCAGAATAGTGCCTTTATCTGAACAGAATATAGGGTAAGTACTATACTTAATCTAATGAGAAACTGCTTCCTGGAAATATCACATTTACAGTAAAATTTGCTACAGATAAATGATCCTATAGACATTGGAAAAAGTAATGGAGGATATATTTGGGTTTTCTAAGACATGCTATATGACACAGTTATTGTTGTACCATTTAAAGTGCTTCCTCTAAGAAATGCTCTTGGTTCACTGGAAGTCTGGGAGTTTGATTATTTTATTATGAGAGGGGAAGGATCCTTCAACTAGACTCTGTCTCTTTGAGTACTTACCCAGATAAGTATTTAATCTGACTGAAATATCATCCTTCCCTGCACACTCTCCAGAACTTCTCAACTATGTTCTTTGGTTGTATCTTACTTGTAAATTGGACCCCAAATTTTATTTCTTATTTTCTCAATTGTTCTTTTTCCAGTGACTGCTCACCAGGTAATAACAGATGAATTTGACTCCAGCAGGGCACTCCGAAGTCTAGTCCCAATATCAAACCTGTATATCATAGCTGTGTAAAGCAGCCTCCTGGTTGATAGATGGCTTTGAAAAAGATGGACTGTCAACCAAATTTGCTCTTATTACTCTGTACCCTGCAATACACTCCTCAGTGCTGCAGTATCCAAGCTGATAATGGCATAGCTATTCAGTCCCACCAACCTGTATGTCACCAGCAACAGGGAATCCTAGAAAAAGAAAGAAATAATCCAGCAGTGAAAGGGATTTTGCCTTAAAGGTACATGTAAGAGGAAAAGCCTATGTAAGGAATTGAGACAGCCGGGGAACGTACAAGTAAAATTCCCAGGGACAATGTGCACTGGATTCAGAAGCTGTAGGGTGTATCTTATTCTCTGGAAAGATATGTATGCCTGCAATGTCATCTGCTAAAATTCATCAAGAGAAGACCTTACTAGAGATGTGCCTGGAGGTAATGTTGAATTAAGATGTGGATTTGAGGAAGTGGTATAAGAAAGAGCAAACGAACGGGCAACTGGAGATTTATGGGCACTTGTTGAGCAAGAGGTCATATAAGAGATACCTCAGGGGAGACTGGTGAGTCAGGCAAGTCTGTAAAAATATGACAAGTGGAGCGATCTGGGAAACAGAGGAAAGTGAAATAATAGGTTTGTCATCTGGGAAACTCAAAAACTACATCAGAAAAAACCAAAACAGTATGTAGAAAGGAAGTAGAAAAGTTAATTCCAGAAAAAAAATGTTGGAAACAAGAATCCAAGTAGTAGAGAAGTTAGTGAGAAGGGAAGTAAGTAAGATCCTTACAAAAGTAAGGATCATCTGTTAATAGAAGGCAAAATGACTAAGAAAAAATAGTGTCTGCTTGAACAGGGAGCCTGTGTTAATCAGAAACAAATAAACTGTCACTAAATCAATTCCCCAGAGCAGGATGTGAGGTCATTTCTCAGTACGGAAGATGTGGGTGGAAAAGGAAAAATGTATTCTGCTGGGAATAAGGAAGGATCTTTTTTTTAAATTTCATTTTCTTCAATGGGAAACGATGCTAAGAAATTCCCACTGGAATAAATCAAAGATTATTAGACTAAATGATTTCATTTTAGGTAGGGGAAAAATGCCTAAAAAGGGAAGACTTGTGGGAATAGTAGCTGGCTGAATATCCATGGAAAAAAATGGGACTGAGGTCCACATTATTTAAAAGAAAAAGAACCTTTAGAAATCTATGGAAACCTTAGTAGAGGTTCATGTCTTCTTGCTGTACCCAACAAGAAGCAATCCGCTCAATGAAACAAATCTGCTCAATGAAAATTGAGCTATGGTTGAGGAAATACTGGTGGATGATCAGGAAAGAGAAGGTAAAGGAAGGGACCAAGTGTTCAAGTGTTCAAGCTACTCAGGAAAGATCTGAAGAAAGAGTGAGTAAACTTGTGTAACTGCCTTCAAATAATCTAATAGATTAGAAAGGAAAAAGAAAGTATGGCATGCATCAGACAGAATACATTTGGGCCACACTAAAGCATCTGTTTACCAAGCAGTCACTAGCCAGTAAGAGATGAGCCTACCACCCTCTTTCTTCTGATAAGCAGTACAGGTACTATCAGAACACTGGTCCAAAAGCAGATCGTATGTTAAGTTCATTTACATGCAATGGGATAATCAATAAAAATAAGGCTTTATGGCTCAAAGGGCAAAATTTGTTAGCCTAAAAGATCTTGTTGGTAAAATTAGACAGACCAGATTATTCACGACCTTGAATATGGAAGACCCTTGGAAATTTTTTAGATCAAAAGAGCTAAAAATATGTGGAATGTGTGGCTGATGGAGAGGAGAGAATGCATGGCAAAGTGGTCAAACTATTCCATGAAGAGAAAGAACCCCTTCAACATTATTAGAGACATGCAATCACAGGATGAAAGCAAAAAGATGGATCAACAGACAGATGTGTATTAGAGGTCAAAATACAAAGTAAAGTGAAAATTGTCAGCAGCCAAACTGAGCTACAATTTGGAAAGGCTTTTTAACCAAAGAGGAAAACAATCTTCATTCAGATGAGACAAAAAACCTGTGGGTCTTCAATATGAGCTAATAGAAGTAAAGAAAATCTATCTACAATTAAGTACTACTTCATGTATGTTTTCAGAGGAAAGAGGATAAATAGTAGGAAAGAAGTTTTGATGACAGAAAATCACCAAACTGGAAGCAAAACTAAAAGCACAGTGTACTCAGGACAGGGAGAGGTATCAAATAAAGTCCATTCCACAGTCTGACAAGAAAGGGAACATGAAATCCCAGTCCTGGTAGGAAGCAGCTCAGACATGATACTGGCTGACTGGAGACGAGCAAATGTATTATCCATTTATAAAAGGAGACCTATCAGCTACAAACCCATTAGTTTGACCTCAGTTGCTTTACAAGAAATTTTGAAGGAAAAAGTAATTGAAGACAGGGAGGCAAATGGAAAATGGGATAACATACAAAAAGGATTTACTAAAGATAGAATGTACCCAGTGAATTTGTTATCATTCTCTAATAAGATAACTGATTTTCTAAACAAAAGATTTGTGATAAATCTTATCTATATCTGTGCTGCATATGATACAGCATTACATAGGAACCAGGGGATTAGGAGAAGAGTTGTAAAGTGGATAAGAGATTGTCTAATGGATAGATAGCAACAGGTGGCATTGAAAGAAGCAGCATCAAACTGCTGGAAATTTACTAGCAGGAATTCTCAAAAATTGGTCTTTCAATCAATCTTTTTTTAAGATTCAGCCATGAAGAGAAGAGGTATGAAATCTATAGTTTCCAGTAAGCTAGGAAACAAAGTCCTTACAAAAGAGGATAAGTGGGTTTTTTGATTATATAAAATACAAGTATCTGGATATTTTATACACACATGAAATGCGGTAGTACATTTTTCTGTAATAATTGAAAAAAAAAAGAATATTCATGCCATGTAAAGACCTGGGAGTATGGCCTTATCTGAAATTCTGTACATGGTCTTTGTCACTTGGAATCAAGAAAATAAGCAAAAACTGGAATATTTGCAAGGAGGTGCAACTGCAGTGGCTGGCAGACTGGAGAGTCACCATTCATGGAAGAGAGTAAAATACTTTGCTGCTTTTGTCTGACTAAGCAAAAAGCTGAAAGAGGATATGACTGGAGTCTGTAAATGTATTTGTTAGACACCAGACTGGAAAACAGTTGACTAAGACTATAGAACGAGGCTGACAAATGGAAAAGCAGCTCATGCTTAGATAAGAAATGCAGGGAGGATTTCAACCATAGAAAAGTGAATTTTCCAGACTCCCAATAGCTGTAGTAGGGGTAAAAAAAAATTAAATGTGTTTTAATGGAGAATGATTCTTCTATTAAAGATGTCCTTTCACCTGGTTGCCTATGCAATTAGAAGACTAGACTTGAGAGATTCTTCATCTTTTGTTCCCAGTTTCTGTAATATATTCCATTGAACTCGGTGACCTGTCATGTGTCTTCTCCCTCCCCCTTCTTCAGTGCCAATCAGTGTCTCTGGTGGTGCCGAAGACCCGAGCAGACTCAACGGTGTATCTGTCATGCTTCAGAATATGCTGTCTGTAGATGCACTGTGCATTCTTCCCACTTCTACCCTTCATTTTGAAACCTGTCTGATAAGGATAGATTATGTCATAGATACAACAATTATTTTAGCATCCAGTACAGAATCTGTTAGGCACTCCATCCAAGATAACTAAGAAAGAAAAGAAACATAGAAAGGAGCAAGATAATGCAGCAGGAAAAGACAAGAGTGCAGTTTACCAGGAAAATATTGCTGGAGCAAAAGAAATGAGAAAAGCATATTAACTTTTAGCCATGACTGACATCACAGAGCAAGTCAGGCAGAGAGAATAGAAGTTGTAGAAAAGATTAGAGAAAATGGACAAAGAAATTCAAGAAAACATTTTTTAACTTTACAAGAGGCTTGATTTTGATTCACTTATAAAAGAGGTCCCTTTGATTTATTTAAATCCCCCCTGAACATCCTTGCTCTGCAATTGTACACCCTGTTAACAATTCTCTGTTGATTAGACAATGGAAAAGCAGAAAAGAACCAATCATGGTTATAACAGCAGAAAAGCCAAATACCTTCTAACAACTGGCTATCACATTATCTGCTGCATCCCAGAAAGGAAAGTCCAGCAGATATAACTCAGTACCTACAAAGTTAGATTAATATGCAAAAACACCAATGTAATGCTGTTGGTGCTATTTTTGTTTATTCCTGTTCTCAATATAGGCAGATGTGAACATCAGTAGCAAACAAATACATTCAGATATAATAAGAGATCCTGGATTTTTTATAACTTATCATAAATTCATATGCAAGCTGTAACTAAATCCCAAACATTCAAAATAACCAATATCAAAAGATTCTACCTGAAGCACTTCCATCAGAGCTTATTAATTCCAGAATGAAGAGCCTATGATCTGGTTTCCTAAGGAGAAAAGTTGAGGAAATCAGATCCTTGGTGACCCTCTAAATGAAGCCTTTGAAGGAGTCCAAGGCAGTCAGAGATTTTCTGGCTGAAGAAATTTCATTGAGAAAAGCTGCTTTGTTAAACTGGAGAACTTTTTATAAAGTGGTGTAGATGCCACGGAAGGCTCTAAGGAAGCCTTTGATCCCTTGCAGGTCTCTTTGTAGAGGCGAAGAAATGTGGTGCAGCAATGGTGCAGCTGCCTGAGAGTTTTGGACCCTGTTTTCCCTGTCTCAGGTGAGTAACTATGGTAATATATTCACTCTTCTGCTTAGATAAACTCACTGATAGTAGCAAAGGTGGGGAGAAGATTTAATTTTCATTTGGAAGTTGTAGATCCCAGAAAGAATAATAATAATTAAAAAAAGGTCCTTCTATTAATTTAAACAAAGAAACAAAACTCTCTTAATCTTGTGAGGCAGATACCCAGCTTTCCCACCACCTGTCGTAAGTCCAAAGGGGCTGTTTTGCAGAGAATCACAAATTCTGTAGGTCTGAGAGAGAAAAGAATCCAATTAGAGATGAATTCTACCTGAGGAAACATGAAATTTCCAAAGGCTTTTCTTTTTTTACCCCAACTTTTACCAAATCTTCATAAAAAACAAAAATTAATCACCTTAGAAACAACCTGTCTGAACAGCAGCCAATCTTCAGATTTTAGCTTGGAAGAGGCTCAAATTTAACCCTCTGGGGAGATATTAGGTGATGAATGGGGAATTCACCAAGAATCCACATCTCAACAAAAATTGAACTGAAAAAAATTGTTCCATGGATTTTTCACAAAATGTGCAATCTAGAAAAAAAGAAAGAAAGTTGGTGCCTAGTGTGAAACTATTTGACTGATAAATTCCTGTATGACTTTAATTTTCCTGTATGACTTTAATTTTACTGTGTGCTTGCAGATACATAAGTTTTTTCTTAATTTAGAGATAATCTCTTAAGTAGTTTCATACTATATTTTGAAAATATGGAAAAAAAGGATGTTCTGGATAGTTTGAGGTTTACCTGTGATGTTTGTAGGTGATCAAATTACGAGTTCAGACTTCCAAACCCCACGTAAAGAAAATGCATTTTAAACATATTTAGTAACAGAAGAAAAAGGAATAAAATAAAGCATTTCAGAGAACATTGAAACAATTACTGGTGTTTTACTTGTAATGACAGCTTTCCCACACTTTATACAAAGAACAGAGTGCCTGTTAGGCCAAAATGTGGTGCATAATCTTTATGGAAGAAGGGTGAAATTTAAATCCAGACTCTAAGACTGGATTGTGTAATGAGCAATAGACAGACTATGCATTTAATTCCATTAAGTGAAATGTATTTCATTAACAAAAGTGTTAGCAGAATTAAAACCTCACACTAAAGGAATGTGAAAATCATCAGTGGCAGCCAAAAAGCTGCTACAATATGGCACATATTGCAGAAGAACTGAGGCTGATGTGGGATTAAATACATATGAAATGAATAAAAAAAACCTGACAAAATTGTAGCAAAATATGAATGTTAATTTATGGCACCTAGTGAAAGAAGCAGGACAGCAGATAATCTGCATATAAATGGCCTCAACACATTTCTTGGTGCCAGTCTGTTACCCTGCTCAGAACGAAACAAAATACATTTCTTAACCAGACTAAGACAAGAAATTGCCAAACAAGGGATTCATTAAATTTAATTAGTTAAACAGGAATAATAGAATCAACCGTTTTTTTAATACAGTAAAACTAAGAAATGGTTGAAAATGAGGTATGGAATAGAGAAAGCAGGAAAAGACAGGAAAGAAGAAATAAAAATAACACAGGATATCTCCATATTAAAGATAGAATGCTTTCACATAGACACTGTGTTCCACATAATTATGCTAATTGACCCTGAGAAACAGTTTTATGTCTTGTGAGGCTCTGAGCATTGGAAAGGACTCTGAGGAGCACCACCTAGGGAAAGAAAAACTACCATAAATATCTGGTGACAGAATAAGGTATAATACCACAGACTTCCAAATAAGATTATGTAACAAGTCCACCCATAAGCATCATCATAACAGAAACAAAAAAGGCAATAGGGGAAAGTTTATTCATAATTATATTGTTATCTACTTTCCAATATTTTTAAAAGCAAATTGAAAACAAATATTACATAAATCTATGAAAACTAAATGCACATATTTTTTAATTGTTTAAAACAAAAATAATTTTAGATTTTGATTTTCTTTTCATAAATCTATTCTGTCTTGATTATCCACCTCAGAGGGCTGGCTAGTTCTTGCAACAAGTATTATGTTAAATTTCTAAAGTGCCTGAAGTTTTTCTTATTTAGATATATAAGTGAAAACTTGTTTGTATATAGATGAATTCAGCAAGAAAAAATATTAAGAAACAGCATGATGAATGATAAATAAAAAATCCAAGACGTTTGATTTGTTTTATGTGGGATTCTGTTTTACCAAGATTAGGAAAATTTCAGAAGCCCTCTATTTTAGAAGTGTTATCTACTAGTATTCAAGATTTTTTATCAGAATTCACAGTGAGTTCTTTAGTACTGTAGTCATCACATCTGATTACACTGATTGATATCACATAACATTTGATAGAGCTCTGACACATTTTTTTTTGAATGACCAACTGCAACAAATCTTATCTGCTAAACTGCATGAAAGAAAGGGATCAGTGAGTTTTTGTGTAAGTGGAGCTACATTTTCAAAGTTACCTGAGGCTTCTTCCACTTGTGTCTTAGGATATAATGTCATCAAACAAGACAAAAGAGTGACTCTATTGTCATTATAAAAGATCCAGTGTCTCTTCTCTCCATAAATATATTAGTGGTTTTGCCTTTAATTGCTGGAATGGTTCAAGGAGTGAACTGGATATCTGATAATTCCCTCAGACTTTTTTCAGTGGCAGCAAAATCTAAATCATCTTCCATGGGTCTTTGCCTCCTTACCTGCATCAGGGCTTCCCCCACATATTCCCCTGTAAACCTTTTTTAGCTCTTCGCCCTGCTCCAGATTCTGCATCCCCAGTTGTTTCCCTGGAGCACCAAGTCCCCCCCTCCAGGTGTCTCAGGGCCTTTTCTGCAGCTCAGGACTGCCTAATGACTTCACCACTTTCTCACCTTTGTCTGTGCAATTGAAAACATAGATCTGTTAACATTACAGATAGATGTTTTCAGTGACTGACTCACTTGGAGACTTTTGGTGTTTTCCTGGCATTAGTTCATGTTGTTTCTTTCCCTGTTTCATCCCCCTTCAACAGAGTCTGTTAGTTTTGGTCTGTGCAGAAGAACAGAAGATTAGTCAAGTGAACACAATAATATTTGTACCAACAACAGACAGCAGTCTCCTCTCTTCTCCCCAGTTACCAATGTAGTACTTTAGGATATGAAATGTTCATTTCTCAAGCACCATTTTGAGATTTGCTATTTAATTTCAGCAAAGTATGATGATCAAGTATATTAAATACCACTCAGCTGAGAATGTTCCCATTTCATACCTTGATTCTTGAAATGTTTAGGGCTAATCTTTAGTTTCCTATTTTGTTTCTAGTAATTTCAGTGTAACTGTACACAGTACCTAAAATTAATGGTTAAAAAGCAGCTCCACAGGCATTAAAATGAAACAAATGAAACAGCTCTGGGGTCCCCTGCTTAAGGACATGGACCTGTTAGAATGAGTTCAGAGGAAGCCACAAAGATGATCAGGGGCTGGAGTAGCTCTCTTATGCAGACAGAGAGAGTTGGGGCTCTTCAGCCTGGGGAAGAGAAGGCTCCTGGGAGAAGCTGCCCAGAGAAGCTGTGGATGCCCCATCCCTGGAAGTGTTCAAGGCCAGGTTAGATGGAGCAATCTGGTCTAGTGGAAGGTGTTCCTGTCCATGTCATGGGGCTGGAACTAGATGGCTTTTAAGGTCTCTTCCAACCTAAAGCATTCTATCATTCTGTGATTCTAACATTTATTTAATGGGGCTAAGGCCAAAGGTGTAAATAAAAAGATATTTTTAAAGACTAAGAATTTTAATTTCTTGTTAATCCTGTAGTATATTAATAAAACCGGACATTAAAATTTTAATTTAAATACAACACTAGGAGCCTCATCTTTCTAACTATCTGTATACTCAAAAAGAAGAGAGAGAAAGAGCAATTCCTTCAAAGAGCAATCCAGGTCACCTAGGGCAGGCCGGGCCCCCAACCTTCCGTTTTACCTTTGAACTGAGGTTTCACCTGTGAAGAAGCAACAGCAAGTTTCCAGAGAAGATGGATTAATTAAATGGATCTGTGGTCTTTTATTCCAGTTGAGTATCAGGAGCAGTGCTGTGTTTGCCATGTCAAAGATGAACACATTTATTTTGGGACCTTTTTAACAAGCAGCTAATGGATGTTGATACCCGTTTACCATTACAGTTAGTGACAATTTGATGTCTATGCTGACATTGTTTTGAGAATCTCATCCCAGGAGTTTTGAATAGAAAATCTAGCAACCTTTTTTTTTTTTTTTTTTTTTACCAGGGACTCTTGTTCCCTGAAGTATTTCTATTACTTCCTCTCACTACTTGTTTTAGCAACCCAACTCCTGCCTTTTGGAAGTGAATGAAAACAGTTTGGGCAGCACCTGGATGAATTTCTTTCAGCTCTTTGGCTGCCTTTAGGAAGCTCTTTTTCATTAAAAGTGATTTGCATACTACCAAACTGTATTCCTTATAAGCGTCGAAGCTGATTTGAAGCAAAGGGTTGAGGGGCAAAAATCAACAAAATTGCTAAGGAAGAGTTAATAAGGTCAAACAAATTAGTTGATCGGTCTTTAAAGAAATCTTTCTGGACTAGTTTTCTGTTTGCTCAGGAATTCAGGCAAACCTATTCTTCATGCAAGTCTTACTTTTTAATTCATCACATTTATTTTTGCAGAGAAGCAATATTGAAGATTGAATTTAAACAATCACTTTAGCCTTTTCCACTGGGTTATGTAATGCAAAGAAATTACTCCATGAAGAGTGTAAAGCTTATCCACCTTTTCCTTACTGTGTCACTCTCTCGTGACACCTTGTCGTATGCTTTGTCCTGTTATTAATATTCATGGTTTTATTACAGTACTGGCACTTTATTCAGCAGATCTGATTTATGCAGACAAGTCGTGTCTTTGGAAAAACTGGGAAGGGGTAAGGAGGATTATGTCCATTTGTTCACATCCAGAAGCCTTAGAAATGTTTACCCCGGCAAATGTAATTTGGATTATTTTGGGCTGGATTGTCAAAGGTGCTGTTGTTTGCAACAGCACTGAGCAGCTGAAAGAAGCTGAGGACAGGTTCAGTCATGTCATGTAGGTGCTGTTTCAAGCTAGGGAACTGCACAGCAGAACTCTCTCCTCTGCCAGTCCTGGCTCAGGTTGAAATAACCCAGCTCTGTTTCTCTCCCTTATCTATAGCTGAACGCAGGTCTTTGCTGTTGTAGTGGGTTGAGCTCCAAAACTTCCTCTGCAAGAACAAGAGTAATTTATAAAGCACTACCGGATGTACCTAGCAGGTTTTTGAAAAATTGATCTTGGACGAATCGCAGACCAGAACATCGACTGCTGTGGGATGGCTGGGAAAGGAGAGGAACATTTCAATTCCTGGAGCAGGTGACATAGGTTTATTGCTGGCATTTTCCTTTATTATAACAGGGACTACTGCAAGCTGATGAAGCTAGAGGCAGCCAGGTTCCACTTTTGCAAAAAGAAAGCATTCTGGGGATTAGAGATATCACCTGCCCCAAAAACGCTGAGACAGAGGCACATATGTGGACTCAGCCTTTGTGCACAGTGCAAGTCTATATCTTACCCCCCAAAAGACCCCTAAAACATATTTTGGGTTTACAGGGCACAGTTACATGAAAAATGGTTGTTGTGTGTGCATGGTAGAGAAGGAAAAGGAGAGAAAAAGGTGTCAAAAAAGAACCAAATGCAACTTGTCACAGATCTATCCAAGACCACTAAGGCTGGCTCTGGCAGTTGGCTAAACTCAATATTTGTACTATTCGAAGTATTTCCTAGGGTAATTATGGAGAAATACAAGGAAATACTGTATTTTGAGGCAGATATTCCAGGAGGTAATGAGTGCTTCCTTTGAAGCTGGTTTGAGTTTCAGGCACTCAGTACCTGTCAGGATCTGGCCTGTGTGGAGAGCTCATTTGTCTTGAATCACACTGACATGACTACATATGACACAGAGATGGAAAGAAAAATCCGTCATAGAAAGGCAGCTCTGTTGACTTCAATGGAATGTCACACATCTGAATCAGGCTGTATTTATTCTTGTGGCTATAAAGACAGACTGTATTTAAAGGAAACAGATTACAGAGAATCAAGTAGAAAATGGAACAAAAACCTTTGTTATAATTAATAAATAAAACTACTTTTTTGCCAAAAATAGAAATTCAGCAATATTTTTCTGCAATTGTTTCTACCAAAGAAAAATGAAATAAAATTGGTTTTTATTTTAGTTGTTGGTGACTTTTTTCATCCAGCATTTTGTAAGAGCGAAGACTGAAATGCCGTGGAATTTTATTTATAGCGACTTTTATCTTCCTTGACACAAAACTTTAGACTGATACAAATGTACCCATCTGTGTCCAGTACCCCTGAAAAAGGCATTAAACCAAGGCAAATTCCCTCTCCTATTTCTCTAGAAATACAGTATATGGAGAAAAATTATGTAATTTACAGCATAATAAAGTACTATCAGCTTTCTTCCATGCACACTGCAAATTGTTCTCTCAGAAATGTACTACCTCTTAACATTTTTGCAAACTCAGTTACACTTTTCTGGCCAGAACCTCGTACATCTTATTTGATGAGAAAGACATTCATTCTCGTGAATATCATGTAAAATTCATTAACATCTCTATGAAGTTGCTGTCAGTGGTGGTAGAACCTGACAATAAGTGAATAACATTAATTGGAAACCTTTTGGGCATTTTTCATCAGGATTTTGCTTTTGATATTAAAATGTATATGAATAATAGAGTTAATAAATATAATTTGAAATAATATCAGGAAGTCTATAATTATATTATGTATTTTTAAATAAATAAATTATTTGGAAATGTAATACAAATATTATGTATGTATACATTTCATACAACACTTTTCTTTAGAATTTCCCAAACTTTAGACTTTCTCCAAAAAATAGATTTGGCATTATGATTTCCACTCTACAGGTAGGGAATTTGGTATTTAGATAAGGCCTCAATGACTATTCTCTGAAAATCTCAAATTACTTTACTGCATGAAGAATTCTGGAAATGATTTAGCATCATGACTAAATTAAACAAATTTAAAACAACAACAACAACAAAATGGTATCTGTTTCCATAATCTTATTAAGTAAGCGAATTGCAGAGAAAATTCGAAAGCAGGGTTGGGGACCTTTTATCTAAATAATCCTCTTTCCATCAAGAAGCCCCTCAAATTCTTTCCACTCTCAAAAGAGACATTTCAAAGAAGAAACATTGCTATCACTGGTAAAATACTTTATTTTACAAAGATTTTGTTTTTCAGTTCTCTGGCTAAGTAATTGATCTGAGAGGGGTTGAAAACTTGTCGATGAAATGACTTGAAACACTGAAATAATTTGAGAGTTCTTGATTTTAATTCACACTCTTTCAGACAAGGAAATGAGTCACTGAGTGTACATTCTGCTGTGTCTAAATCGGAACGTCAAACTATATACATACTTACGTGGGATTCACCAGAACAGAAGTTGACTTAAGACTTTACAAGCCAACATTAATTGTGAGAGGGCACTGGGAAGAACTGACTACCCACCTGTGGGGCCCAAAGCATCTGTTATCATGACCTGTTCCTTAGCTCGTAGCAGTGCCGGCACTCAGCAGCCTTGCAGTGAGTGGAGAGGTGCAGATGGCAACTCAGTGGTGGGCCGTATCCTGGGTCTTCCACTTGAATATCCAGTACCCAGTTCCTGTGACAAATTCTTGCTGCACTGAAGGAAGGGTTAAATAAGAAGAGCATAGCAGTTAAAGACACTGGAGTGCTTGCTTTCACTTTTTCTGCTTGCATTCTGAGTGCCCTGAAGGGTTCTCTCCTAGCTCTGCACAGCCCTGTCCCATGCTAGCAGAGGTGAGCAGAGCACACTGGACAACACCTCAGTGCTGAGCAACATGTATTTTTGATACACCACAGACTGAGAATTCCTTTTCAAAACACCTCCCTTCTGTGTGGAAAAAGACATCAGGAACCTTCAAGCTCAAGAGTATCAACTTAATCAGCCAAATCCCACACCTCATCCCTTTCTAAATTCAGTAATTCTGTAACTTCCAGTGCCATCTCTTCATTGGTTTTTGTTTGATTCTCTTCCCCACACCCTTTCATCACTGAGCATTATTAATTAACAAAATTTTGTGTGATTTCATTACTATCAATAAGGACTGCTTCTGCAAGGTTCTGAAGACAATTGTATAAACTCTTCGGAGTTTATTCCTCCCTGCATGTGCAATTAATTACTCCACAACCCTAGAGTGCTCCTGGATATCCAAGGTGCTAGGGGCTGTACAAGGACAGAGAAGTGCTTGAGGATCAAAGATCCAGAGATCGGACAGCATCTGAGCGAAATACTCCTTTCCCCTTGCGAGGATTTTTTCAATGCACACAAACCAATTTGGACTGATCTGAAGAGTCCTGGCACTGGATTTCACTTCCAGATATACTTTCTGTATCCCTTTGTCTCACTCTGGTCCCTGGGGTGGAAATTAAAAATGCCATAATCACTATTAGTAATTTAATTTAATTTATTATTTGGTTAAGTTTCCCCCCTTTTCTAGTTCCTTTTCCCAAAGAAAAGACATTGAAGTTAAAGGTAACCTACTAACACAGATATTGCTCTTTCTACCAGTAAATATGAGATTCAAATATATTTTGTGAGTCCACCGTGACAGATGAAGCAGCAGCAATCACTTAATATGACCCTGTTTCCTTTAAAAACAGAATAAAAAGCAGTAAGCTTTTGTATTTATATAACCATATGGACAATGCATTAGTATGGTCACAAGCTCTGACACAGATCCCAACTATGCTGTGGAATGGATGACCATACTATATTATGCTCATTAGGACAGACTCATCCTGAAGTGTGTTTGACATCATAAGCCAGTCAAGTCTCCAGCTCTACATGGTAAGAACAACAAACTTGCAGTATTTAGGTCTCAGCCCGCAGCAAGAACTCTGCTCCAGCTGCACGATGACAGCTTCACCTCTCTTAAGGACAAAGTTACAGTGCTAGATCTGGTTGTAAAATGTTTGTGTTAGCTTTGCCCATATAACTACCAAAGGAAACTGGCAACTTATCTGGTGGAAACGACTCTTTTGCAACAAGGGTGGAATCAGACCTGGTTGATATAAGCAAGAACGGTAGTCTTGTTGCAGAAAAAAAAATATTGGGGAATAATGTCTGTTAAATGCTAGTTTCCATGCATGCCTTCACTTTGCAAACTGATGAAACCTTCTTGCTGAAAAATATCCAGGATTACAGTAGTGTGACTATAACAATGGGGAAAGCACTACCTTCCTACAGCATGTATGGGCGAGACAAGTGATGTTCAAAATACAGTTTATACAGTGGAATGTGTAAAAAGTACTGGGGAAATAAGCATTAATGTAAGACCTTTTTAGACATGTGAATCGAAGTCAGGAAACAGAAGGAGAGGATCCTGGTCTGTGTTCAATGTAGGTTATAAAAGATTTTCCTTGATGGATGTTACATAGTCCATCCTAATAAACTGATTTCTTGTTTACTTCTGATGTATTCAACCAAGATTGGAAGTGAGGTGAAATATTTCCACTCTTGTATGTCCTCTCCTGAAAGACAGTTTAAGAAGAATTTATTAAAGCACCAAAGCAGAAAAATAAAAAAAAGAGAAAAGAATAGATTTAATGGCTTTCTAACAGCAATGGAGTAGAAAGCCTAACTCATTGTTACTATATCCAAAGCATTTTAAAAGTACAAGTAAGGAATGCATCTCTATCATCTGAGTTTAATACAAAATCATGTTCCTCTCCTGTCACACACAGGATTTGTTATAGATTTTATCTGCAATAAAAGCTATGTCAGTAGTGCCACATAATACATTTGTAAAGGTTAGAGATATTTTAACCCACATCTTTGACCAGAATTTTAATGACAAGCATATCCTCTGAAGCAGTACTAGGAGAGGAAAACTCTTCTGTAGATATTAATGCAAATCAGTGTAGAACAATGCCTACGCAACATTACAATAGGGTCATTGTGAATCATGTCCTTGAAATTACAAATATGTGACATAAGTAAAAATATATTATTACGAATTCTGCCAATCTCTTGTCCTTGTCAGGGGTTTCTGTTTTTGCAATCCAGAGAGATTAAACCCTTTTTTTGCTTAAACTGTCAGGAAGACCTGCAAAACAGAACAGCAGAATTACTTTAATGACTTTCTTTTTGAAATATGCATTCTTACAAACCTTGCATAATGAACAGCAAATTCACAGATGTATTTTTTCTGTCCATTTCTATTTTACTTTCAAAAAATTCATTTATTTCCATCTTCAACTTTGCTAATTAGAGGAAAAATGAAGGAAACAAACACTCCATCAACAGCAGTTTTGTTCACATCCAAGGGCTTCAAGTTTTATCTTTTGAAACTGGAAGGAGTTTAACATCAGAAATTAAAGTTTTGATATTGAAAGGTGATGCTTCCTGTTTAATCCATCCTCTCTATTGATAAAACTTTTCCATGGGATTATGTCGGGTTTAATTGCTCTTGAATCTTTTAAATGGTTTGAGATGATGCTGTTTCTGCAAGATGCAGCTCATCAATGCCTTCTCAAGAAAAAAGCACCATAGCTGAAGTGAACAAGAAGTTTATCATATGGGTTCCACTAAGAAAATGGAATTGATCATTTGAACTTGTTTCACTTAGTTATAGTAAGAGATGCAAGTAGGACTACGCCTGAACAAAAAGTTACATATCCAAAATAAACTCTTGGGTTATAGGTCTATGACCATAACTGCTTGTGCTACTTAAGGCTTATTTTGTCATCTGATCATCTTTATTGGAACTGCAAGACTCATTTGGGGTAAATGATAATTTAATTAGTGGGCTCCATACAAAGTTTCAACTTTTACCTTTTCCACTTAAAACAACAAGTTTCTAGAAAGCACAGACAAAAGTCTTGTTTTGATTAACCTTTTATCTTTGAGCCTTGGATCAGTATCAGGACATTTTTTTTCTCTTTTCACTCATAATCAATTTTAGAAAATTATGTTGATATTTGCAGCAATACTGAGCCTCCACATTACATTGTTCAATTATCCATAAGATTTGTGGAGCATAAAGCAAAACTGTTTGCTTTTAGAGGACATCTGCTATAAATAATATGATACCATAAATTTTCCAAGACAGCCATCACCTACCCAGTTGTTACAGAGGCAAAAAGTCTTGGCTTCCCAGAGCAGGTTCCTTTTCAGCCTCTTGTCAGGGAGGTCAACAGCATTTACTTTTGTGCTTTTTCTAGGTACCTTCCCCCACTGTAATGAAATTAGAATGTAATGCTTTCGACGCCTGCACATATCAGCTTTCATTCTTTGGGGAAACATGTGAACATCATTAGAACACAGTTTCTCTCTCTGTTTTCAAAAATATTTCCTTAACAAACTTTATGAAATTCAAACTCGTGGAGTTCATTCCAATGCTGTCTTTAATAAAGTGGCATCTGCTAATGCTGGTAAATGTAAGCATCTGTTATCATTTCTGGTAGGACCCCCTATCTTCATGAACAGGGAGATCTCAACACGAACATAACATTCGCTAAGAAGGTCCCATCTCTGGAGTCTGACTGGGTATTTGCTTTATCCTTAGGAACATTGTTCAAATCTGCTCATCCTTTGCTTTGCAAACTGAAAGAAATGAGAGGAATTTTTAATTATATTGCTGCTGCTGCTTACTGTTAATAATAAATGCTACACAGTGCCATGCATAGCTCTTGTCTCCTGAGAACGTTCACAGCATGGCTGGGGTGTGGTGGTGCTGTTGGTCTCTCTTTAAAGCACACATTTCTCTGTAGTGGTTTGCTCCATAAGCTTGTTAAGAGCAGAATGAATTAGGAGTGAGCTGATGACTTGCTCACCTCAGCGACGCAAGAATTATGTTCTTGCATTCTTTGAAAAGTTCATGGGCAGCATCTACTCAGGTTCTCTGTGTGCCTTTTCTTCATGAGGCTCTCAAATATCTGAACTGTGGTGGGCCTTGGCATTTTTATAGTGTATTTACCTTCCGGTATGTAAAGAGCAAAGGTGCTTTTTAAGTCAAGCAGGATATGAAGGCTCCTTCTCTGGCAAGATAACCTCAAATGGTTTTGCAGCTGCCTGAGACTGAAGTAAGTGCTTTTGATGAATGAGTCAAAATGACATGTTTGGGGATGAAATAAGGTGCCAGTCACAGGTTTTTGAAACAGCAGCCATGGTTAAGTGCTTGAAATACAGGTTTTTTTCCAGTAAATTTCTGTTGTGTGAGCTAGTTACGCTTCTGAGTTGTTGCTTATGCTATCAAAATCTCTTATTGCTATTAGATAATGATATTAAAGTAGGTTAGAAACTGTACCAGCAACACAAGCTGTGAAGAGTCATGAATCAATTCACACCCTAAATTGAGTGCAAGAGCATTTCTGTTTTAGAGTGAAATCTGGGACTCTGATATAGGCACATGACCACTAGAGTGGGAAGATAAGAAAAACCCTAATATGCTGGGACTTGTGGTATCTCACTGTGAGATGATAAGACAGAAATAATAGCATTCCATGTGGGACTCCCTTGCTTTGGTCACTGGAGAAATATCTCATGCTAGCAATGAACAGGAAACATATTTTTATTCTGCTTTACTTATTTGTACTTTGCTACAAAAGGAGCTGTAAAATTGCATTTTAAACATTTTTTGTATGAGTACAAGAAGATGCATGCTGAATAGTACCTCCCTAATGAGAATTTACTCTTTAGACATCTCTGATATCTGTTTTGTAAGGTACAGCTGTCTAGGACACTTGGTAAAAAATAGATACGGTAACATGAATATGGTTTAATTAGGTTGCAACTTTATTTACTATCTCATTTTGGAACTACTGATAAAGGAGTGCAAATGTTAATACTTTATTTAATTGTTTT